>NW_018020889.1:0-9939 GCF_002006095.1 Pseudomyrmex gracilis | reverse complement strand
TCGTCTTTCTAAATTTTAACGCGTCTTAGGGCCGTAGTGCGGTAGTGACACTTTTCCGGACATGGGTCCCTATACTCAAATGTTTTCTACTGTTGCACTGAATAACCCCTAGAAGTTTGATCCCATAGTTCTGAAACACCCTGTATATGATTATACAGTGTTCAAAAAGTCCTGATACAGCAACATAACGAAAACTAAGAGTCAAACAGAAAAACATTTCAGACAAAAGTTGTAGGACATTTCTCTGGCTATTACCACGTAACCTTGAAGTTGACCTTGACCTTGATCTTCAAGGTCATTTCTAGGTCAAGTCGTTATGTTTAAATGGAACTCCATATTTTTGACGCCGGAAATGAAAAGAGCAGGAAAGTTTACGTTCGGGTATGACCTTCACTAACCTCCTCCCTTGGCCTTGTAGTCAAGGGCTAGGTCAAACAATAAACAAGGTAGATAGAGGCAATGCCTGGATTCTCTTTCTCTACCTTGCCTTAACCGGTTGAATTCCTTTCTTACCTTGCCTTAACCGGCTGTTTATTGACCACACAAGCGAGACCGTTGTCCGTGTGCGCTCGTAGAAGAGTGCAGACACATTATGTTGATGTATGACGACGGTTCTCGCTTATGTGCGTATTCCCACCACATCGGTGTTTTCATAGCACGGAATAGAATCATGTCCACAAAATTGGCACGGATTAGAACCATGTCCACGAAAAGCTATCGCAGAAACTCTTATGGCCGTGGCCGCTTTTAGACTTCTCTCTGAAATTTTTGACGCGCTGTGTACGTGGATGTTTCAAGATGAAGGTGCAAGAGTAAGGGCGGAGGCACTCCCTTTGCGGGGAAGCAAAGCCCTCCTCCCTGCTTATACGCTCACACACGAACAAA
The DNA here is from genome assembly GCF_002006095.1 of Pseudomyrmex gracilis. Taxonomy (NCBI): domain Eukaryota; kingdom Metazoa; phylum Arthropoda; class Insecta; order Hymenoptera; family Formicidae; genus Pseudomyrmex; species Pseudomyrmex gracilis. The sequence goes on along the minus strand of NW_018020889.1, from coordinate 9,054 downwards.
ATGTACATGGTGTCGAAAAAAAAGAGTTTAGTTATAAAACTTCTTTTGTTAATAACGTTTTAATAAACAACGGCTAAAACCTTTTGATTGTTATTAAGCGAGGTGTCATTGACAACATATGTCAAGGTCACCAAGTTCTGAAGAAGTTGATCTTTTGTAAATGTTTACCCTTTAAGCAACACTTTTTAGAGAAATAAACGGGACATCTAAAGAAAAAATCAGATTTTATCTAAACGTAACTCGAGATCAATGCATTTCGAGACGCAAAGTATTCCTTCAGGCGCTTAATATTACAATGTATACGAACATACGCTCCTGGAAACGAACGTTATGCTATGCCACAAAACGATATTTTTAAGGCAGAGCTCCTTCCCTTGCTTACACATTTCAAACACAAACATAAAGAACATGTTTTTAGTGGGGAAAGAGGAGTCTTTCCTATCTCATTTTTTCGAAAAAAGTATTAGTTCTATGCAAAAAATGCATGAGACATAGATAATGTATTTTTTGAAGAACTACAACTTTTATTTGAAACATTTTTTTGTGCCATGAATATTTATCAAAATAATGTTAAAAAACGATATTTTGTGAGTTTTTCTTGACTTTGAAAATGACCAAACCTTGTCGGTAATTTTCACTATCATATTCGTAATCAGTACATCGAAATACAGTAGTATACCGATCGACAGCAAAATCGGAGGGTTCCGCTTTTTGGAACTTTATCCTTAAGATATGAATATTTCATTTTTTTCACAAAATGTCAGAATCATTATCGTGTAAAGAGACACGAAGTGCTCGCGCTGTTCGCGCGCGACAGGCGACTTCGTTGCGCGTGAGCTTGGCGCGAGGCACTACCGTGCCTCTTGAAGTAAAAATAAACGCATCTTGTTTTCTTATTAAAATAGATTAAAACTTTCAAAAACTTCTGTTGCTTTTTTAGAATGACTGTTCATTCTAAAGTGATGCAAAAAGTGTACTTAAATTAAATATTTAGTCAAAACTTAAGAGAGAGAGTTAAATATGTAGTAAATTAAATATTTAGATATAGCTGTCACGTTGTCACTTACCTGTTCGAAGCCACCTAATATCTCTGTTGTGTCCATCGCAGAATTCATTGCTATCGATCTTAGCTTCTGTCCTGTTAAAGCAGCAAGAAGACGAACCACGGTACTCTTTCCACATCCCGAAACACCGACCTATAACATTGAAAATTTATGATTTATGATTAAGTGAACAAAGATTAATTCGACCAAATTCTATAAACTTATGCACCATCACTAAACATACCAGGATAGACATCCAATTCATTTTAACACATTGCATAAGACTTTTTAATGCTGACTTTTGGTCTCTAAGCACTAACAAATTACAATCTTCGTACTCGCAATAATTTTTCCGACTTAACCTCGTATCGCCAATGTGAAGTTCATCTGCTGTGATGTACATAGATAGCTGATTAGATGGAAGTGGATATTTGTCAAGTGAGACCATTTCTTGATATATGTGGTAGATCTGAAAAATAAATATAAAATATACAAAAAAATATAAGAATACTTAAAAAAATATTTAAAACCTGAGTTTTACAGAATTTTCTGTTACTAAAAATAAACTTTAAAAGGAGAAAAAATGAGTATGTATATTTGTATCTCTCTGTTTTCAGCAAAGTTTTATAATTCTTCTCCACATCAGTTTTTGTATGACTCACTTTTTGTCGATCTTCGTAAGTCCTCATTCTATTAATATAAATAAGCTCCACACTATCGCTTGGATTAAAATATGGACTATTATCGTTTAATTCGTAAGCGGTTTTGATGGTTGTTTCACACCACCGGATGATGTCTCGTAAATTCATTTCCCAAGGAGCACCACTATGTCCCCATGTGACGCCAACTTCTGACACCAATCTATTATTGAATTTGACCATGGTGTTAATAATATCCATGGAAAGTTCCGGAAATTGTTTATTGAGTATATCTTTTAAGTCAGTCTCTATTAACGCATCCACAAAAATCTGTAAAAACAATTATTTTAGAATATAGAAATTGAAATCTTGAAAATTTGTGTCATTCCATATCTAAACGTACTTGAGTAAATCTATTTAAAAAGGATTTCGGTAATCCACGTCTGTCGCCACCCTGCCCCAGAGGGTTTTGACAGCCGAATAGCTTCGTATCAGACTTGACTGAAAACGTTTTGTCCAGTTCAGGAATGTACACTTCCCCTCTATGATCGAAGCATGCATTAAGAGCTTCTAGAACGGACTGAGAGGCGAGATTTAATTCATCAAGCAAAATCCAATATCCGGAACGCAATGCTCGCAAAAATGGTCCATCTCGCCACGCGAATTCGCCGCTTTTCCCACCTTCTACGGGAAGATCGGCTCCAAACAAATCGGATACGTCCTGTAGTCAATAGAAATAAATGTCATAATTTCTAATACAAGGAGTTCATATGTTTTCGTTTTGTGAAACATACCGTTTGATCGCTTAAATTAATTCTAATCAATGTATGTCCTACAGCTTTGGCAAGTGCAGAAACCAGACTAGTTTTTCCTACACCCGGATTGCCCTCTAACAGAATTGGCTTGTTTAATTTTAACGCTCTCAACAACTTTAACGTATTCATTTTCGTAGTAGTAGTTGTGAACTTAAACGTATGACTTTCGTTAGAAACATGAGAGTTCTTCTTAATATAAAACGGTGGCACTCCAAATATATTTGTTTCATTTACAAAGACGTTCTTCTTTATCAAAGACGTTTCCGCAGTAAGTTCGGATTTTATGGTATTTTTAACTTCCGATTTAATAAATCGAATAGTAGCTTCTTTAAACTCTTTTAATTTGTTGATTCTGAAAATAAACAAAAATTGTTTATTTTGTAATTGGATGTTTCGATAATAGTTTTAATTGATTAATTATCTGTTAACGACGCTTATACTTTTCTGAACTCGTGGCACCAGATCCAAGACTATCAATGTACGTGAGACAAGCGCCGTGATAGTACGCCTCTTCAATCGTCAGTTTTCGCAATACTACCTTGGAAGTGCATGTATTTATGAAATTGACCCAGGTGAGTATATCACGTATGCTCACAGTGAGTTTTTTGCCTACTTCCGTGGTTTGCAGCCATTCAATGAATCTTAATATCGCAATAGCAACGGATTCTTTCGTTGTTTGCGAATCGATGCAAAGATTATGTACTATTATGTCTTGCAAATCGCTTCTGACTGTGCATCCCTCACACCATATTTCAGTGAAACGATTTCGCAAAGCCGGCGAGAGCTCTTTCTTACCAAAATCACCGCTGGGATTCATCGTACCAATAAACACAAACTTTTCGTTTGCTACAATCACGGTATTTTCTTTGTCTTGTGAAGACTCTATTCCTTTTTCTGTTAATAGAAGACTACGTTCCGGTTCTGTAACGCAATATAACACATATTGAAAATAATGTACTTTTCAAAACCTATAAAAAGTAGACCACTGTTATCTTTTGAATGTATTCTATGTATTCTATTCTGCAAAATACAATCTATGATTAATGTTTTGTGTTACCTAACAAAGAATTCAATCGTTCCAAAACACTGTCATCGGCCAACGAAATTTCGTCAGCTAAGAATAAATCGCCGTTACGCATAGCGTTTATCAAAGGACCGTCTACCCATTCAAAGAGTCTTTGATCGCTCTCGGTGTGCTCTCGCACAGGTCTCAGATTTCCTAGAAAATCGGATGACTCGGTATGCATATGACAATTGACACTGCGCATAGCTTGGCCGTTGATAGCAGCAATCAGTTGGCAAACTGTGGTTTTGCCTCCACCGGTTTCTCCAACTAGAAGTACTGGTTCTTTGAATTGGCAAGATTTTTTCACTAATACTGCCATTCTGCGCATATGATAAGTCCACACAATATGGCCAAATCTCGAGATGCTGTTGTTCAAAATTGTCTCCAATATGTGTCTCGTTACCGGCGAAGTTTTGTCATTCAATGTAAACAGACTATCGGGATTCACATCTCTTTTTAGATGTTTCTTTATCACTTCTCTTATCTCATTTGCTTCCTCCGATTTGCGCACTTTAGCCGCAAGAACAAGATAGCCCTCGTCTGCGAGATGTTGATTCCAATCGTACAACTTGTTGTCTATATCGGGTACCAATCTATACCGTTCACCCCAACGAAATAGATCTCGCAAAGTAACGAATCCTCTTTTACCGGCAAAAGCCGCTGTGCCTTTGCGTCTCACTTGAAGATCTGTCATTACATTAATTATTTGCTTGCAATATGACTCGGGCATGTTGCATCTTTTGTTCAGTATCATCTGTAGTTCGTTCGGTGGTATCTCGTCGAAGTGCAGTTCTACAAATCGATTTCTGAATGCTCGAGACAAAACTTTTCTACCACCATAAAGACCCGGAGGATTTTGTGTCGCGAAAAGCATAAAGCGTTCATGAGCTTTTACGACTTGCTGCGTTTCGGGGATAAACAATTCTCTGTTGTCGTCGAGAACTCGATTCAGAGCTTCCAGAACATCGCTTGGGGCCAAATTTAACTCATCCAAGATAACCCAGTGCCCTTTTCGCATTGCGTTGACCAGAATACCTTCCTGGAACACCAATTTTCCAGTCTCGTCTGCGATGTAATTTCCGACATATTCTTGCAAATCTGTGTGCTCATGATTGTTTATACGCACGCAGACATGTCCCGTGATTTTTGCCAGATAAGTGATCAAACTTGTCTTTCCTACCGATGTATCACCTTGCAAAAGAACTGGAATTTTCCCGATTGATACCACTCTTACCAGATCTTTCAAATTTCTTTTGATGGAATCAGTCAATATATAATTGCTGGGTGTTATAGGTATTAGACTTCCCTGAAGAATCCAATATCCTTCAACGTATACGTATTCATCTTTAGGACCACATTTTGGTTTAGGAATGGCCATGCCACAAATCGCTTTAACGTTTTTCTTGTCTAGAATAGCCTTTGCAATCATTTTCTGCACAATGGGATACGAGTCATAATTAAGTTGCGTAAGAAAACTCAGAGAGAAAGCTTCGTACAGAGATCTCAAAATGCTGCCGCAAGGATTCGATGCAGAAATGTACAAGGCACGACAGAGCGTTCTCAGACTGTAATGTGGCTTGTGCGCCGTACCGTCAAATAACACGTTAGTAGCTTCCTTTCTAATGTTCAAGTAAAATTTAACGATCGCCTCGTGCTTTTCCGGCGCGAGATTCAGTTCTGCTAGGTAAGTTTGCACGAGCAACTCGAGGTCCGACCGTTCGATCAACTCATCAATGTAGAATTCGGTAAATCTGTTTCTCAGACCGACTGGCAGATCTTTCTTTCCGACATCCGTAGCTGGGTTCATGCAGGCAAACATCATAAAGTCAGGATGTCTCTTTACGGATTCACCAATGCCGTGCTCTAAAAGTAACAGCGACTCCGAAGAACCTTCTAGCAAACCGGAAAGACATTCTAATGTCTCCGCGTTTGCCAGATTAATCTCATCTAAGAGAACCCAGTAACCATTTCGCAGAGCCTTTATCAAACTGCCTTCAATAAAAGAAAACGTCAGCGCGTGTTGATTCTTCACCTGAGTATCTAATTTGTTCAGTTTCTTTAGCATTCTTTCCCATTTCATCAGCATATCTGTATCAAGTTTCTTATCGTGATCAATACAAGAGATTTTATTTTGTTTGGAATATTGCGCTGCATCTTTCTTTAACATATTGTTTTCGATGTCTTCAAACTTGTTTTTCAATCGTTTCACAGCAGCGCGCGCACTATGACTCATCAAAGTCACAAGATTCTTCCACTTTTGCTGTTTGTAACACTTAGCTATATGTTCTAAGAATTTCTTATTTGATTCGATTACAAAATAAGATCGAAACAGAATTTCGAATTCTTCGCGGATGGGTGAGATCAGATATTTCAGATCGACAGGTTTGTAGCCGCCTAATAAATCCGCGCTTTCGCTTTGTTGGTTCATGTTTATGATCGTTAGCTTGTGACCAGTGTACTTTGCCAGGTATTGTACAGTGCTTGTTTTCCCGACACCAGTTTCGCCGACAAGTAACACGGGCTCCTTCTGCATCACACAGCTGGCTATACGTTCCAGTAAACACGATGAAGATCTTGTGAATGAGAAATGTGTTTTTTCTTTGTTTATTTTTGCATATTGTATTTTTTTACGAGAAATCTTTGCTCTGCCTACTACTAAAATTTCGGGGAGCAACGTTATGCTGGGCTTATGTATATTATAGAAGTACTCTGCTTTGGTTTTTATAATACCGAGTTTGTTAGCTACCGCTATCGCCAAGCTTAATCGTTGCGCTATAAAAAAATAATAAATTTTTTAAATAAAGCTATTTTAAATGTCTTATTACGGATTAAAAAAGAATATAAAGAATAAATGCAAAATGAAAGTCTAAAATTATACCTTGATCAGATACTGAAGAGCAAAAAACGTCTAGAGCATCTTGAAAAAGTTTTAATGCGGATTCTGACGATGAAACGTCGAAGTCAACGATCGCCCTCGAACACCACTTTACTAAATCTCGCGTCGATGTCTGTCGTCCGATTTTTAACGATAATACAGTATTGTTTGTATTGCTATTACTATCATGATCACCTACCGAAAATAATAGAAACACATCTATTATTTTAGTAGCAATAGTACTCAACGCCGGAAACAATGTTTGAACTACGATAATTAATTCATCTTTGGACAAAGGTTCTACGTTCAGGCATAACCAATGTTTCTGCAATAAACTCGAAGAGCCTGTGATATGCTTTTGGATACCCGTAACAGACATCGTAAGTCGCTGAGTGACAAACAACTGAAATCCACTGTTGGCATGAACAGTGTCACGATAGCCAGGCACGCAAAGCGTTCCGGTCTCCATCAGATTGCTCAAAACACTAGCTATATCTAGGCCAGCACTGTCTATGTCCTCCAGCAATAGCCACTTTCCAGCAACAACTGCTTGCGTAAGAACACCTGGTTGCCAGACAAATTCGCCTGGCACATCAGTACATCTGTACATTCCTAGCAGCATTTTCGAATCAGTTTGATCGCCCAACTGCACTTTTACAAAAGATGATGAGTCGCGTCCGGTAAGTTTAGCTAAATATTCCACCAATGCTGTCTTGCCGCAGCCAATTGGTCCTTGCAAGCAGATGCATTTTCTGGAACCAATTGCCATGGCCAGATTTTGCAGATTCTTTCTTGTGGAAGAAACTAGAACCAAGTTGTCAGTATTTTTGATTTTGCTAAGAGTCGGTAATAGAACACCAGCAACAGATATAATAGATGAGATATTTTTAACTGCATCTTCTATTGATTCGAAGCTTGCACAAGCGATGCTAACATCTGTGCTAATATTTATGCTGGTACTAATATCTATACTGCTATCTTCATAATCAATTAGAAATTTTTTTAAATTTGGGATGAATTTCTGTGCGCACAACAGTCTTGTTGAATGCGACATATCCAGAACTGTTGCTAGACATTTTAAAGCAACCCTGAAATTAATTAGCCTTATTTTTAAATAACATTTAGATAACTATACAGTGCTTTTTATTAATAAAATATTTTTTCATAAAATATAGACATACATTTTAATAAATTTATTAATAAATTAATTTATTAATAAATTTATTATATCACATACTTACCATTTTATTCTGTTATCTGTATTTGTTAGATACTTGTAGAATTTAAACCAGTTCCATTTATACTTAAAATGTTTAATAGCAGAACACAGTATATTATGACATGCTGTAACAATGTCATATTCAGACACTTCTGAAACAATATAGGATAATCTTCTTGTATTCTGTCTTTTTATTGGTACAGTCAGATCCAAATAAGTTTCTGCAGGTAACTCAAAAGGTGATGGATTAACGTCGAAGTAACACAAAACAAATCTGAAATAAACAATATTATACACATAATGTAGTAAGGACAACTATTTTGTAAAACATACATGTACCACTATACAAATACATACACTAATAAATCTGGATTAATATTGATTAACTTTCCCAATATGACACAATTTAATCTGTGAGTGATATCTTTGTTAAGCAATGAAGATGACTGTATATTATCTGCAGGTATTGCCATTGAAATAAGAGCTGGTAAAAATTCTGAAAAACACTCAGCAACATCTTTTGTGCATTCTGGCTGCATCAAAAATTCACATAATATTTCCAATATTACATCTTGTTTAAGATTTTCAAATATCTACAAAACAATAAACAAGAAATTCACATGTATTTCTTGTTTTAGAGAATAGTTTGCTACATATATAAAAACTCCAAATTATTAAATAGTAATTAATAAATATAATTAAGACATATATGCATATGGATGACATAATAATTAAAAAATATATGTGTAATGTGTATAAGAACATAAATAGCTCTAACTTACCTCAGGAGGTGAGAATCTTTGTTTATATTTTGTATTTCGCTTGCAGAAAGTTAACAAATTGTTTTTTACCATTGTGAACAATTATATCTTTACAAAATATCGCATTTATTTATTTAAGATCAAACCACGTGCTGGCACAACGAACAGCAATGTCAACTACTTGTAAATTGTAAGAGGTTATAGCATTAGCATGCTACCCCACGTGGTTTGGTTTGGTTTGGTCAGTGTTGCAAACTCTGGCCGCAGTGTTGTTGCGAAGTCGCGTTTTCGCGTATGCGCACTGTACAGCCAATTAGGTTCCCATAAAAGCTGTGTTTTCGCGCATGCGCCTTTAAATGTAGCATTCTTAGACCTTTGACTATATAAACATGGGGTGTGTTTAGCCGAAGCTAGCGCTACGTAGCGGCTTCATGTAGCAGTTGCAATTGCTGCGTTACTTCTGCTGGACAGTATGGCTACGCGTAGCATATTCTAAGTAGTGGCCGCCATTTACAATAATACCGTCTCAATTATAATACTTTGACACTTTTTTTGCCATTTTTATAAATAATTAAAAAACACAGTTTAGCAACCGAAGAATACAACGGCGATTTGTATACAAACATATTTGCGCTTA
>NW_018020888.1:137750-154640 GCF_002006095.1 Pseudomyrmex gracilis | reverse complement strand
CTCTTCTTCTTCTCCTTACAGTCTCCTATCAGGGGTTATAAAAATAATAAGGCTCGTAAAGGATCCGCCGTACTAAAGCCCGGTCAGAAACCTGCTATCAGGGCCATATGTAACACGACGTTACATTTTTGATCAGGCTGCCTTAACAAGACCTTATCAGGCAACAGGACAAAACCTAACGCGCCCTTCTTAGGGCCGTGTTTGATTTTCTACTCGGGTACGCGTGTTACGTTTACACAAGTTACGCAGAGCAATATTATAGCCGATTTTTTGCACAAAAATGAGTGCGCCACGACGATGCCATAAGTCTTGAGATTTGAAAGATATGGCAACGGGTTCCGGTAAATCACTGGCGATCACTCACGAGAGATTTTCGCGGGATAAGAAGCGCGCAAGACGTATGCTCTACCAAGCCATGCTGTCGACGAGATTTCTTTCGCTTCGTTTCTATCTTTGCCGCAAAACCTCGATAACGATTGACGCGATCGCGGTGGATTATAAACATTCGAGCAAAAAATAAGCATACGCACAACGCATCTCGTTGAATTAACAAAAATGCATATCTCGTCGGTGAAGCTCATTTGATGGATTCTTGCTGATTAAGGCACTTATGCACTGCTTTAACTATTTCGTTGTCCCGGTTGTGTCTGATTATTGTTCACGGACTTTTACGAGACGATGTATACCACGTTGATCATAAATTTTGTAGTGCGCAAAAAGGCCACACGCGCTGTTTCGACCGATACAGGCGCAACGTGTATCACACGCCATAATCGCAAGATCATGATATATTCTCGATGCAAGAAAACGCAAAACAAAATAGAATTTAAATAAAATATTGCGACTCGTAAATCAATCTTGCTTGTTTCATAATATAACACTAATAATTATATGCTCCGTTAATTTTCTGCGAGGACAGATATTTTCCGGGGAAAAAAACAAAACTATGTCAAAAAACAACAGAGATTTGTAACATAATAAATGTTTAATTTCTAATTTATCAAAAAAGGCACGGTAGTGCCTCGCGCTAAGTTCACGCGCAATGAAGTCGCGCGCGAACAATGCGAGCACTCAGTGCCTCTATTACGCGAAAATGAGTAATTTTGACATTTGCGAAAAAATGAAACATTCATATTTCAGTAATGACTGAACCGATCGATTTCTTTTTAGTCTCAATCAATTCGGGTTGAAAAAATAGAGAAAAAAGTATATATGTGTTTTTTCGTGTCTTCTATTCAAAGATACTTGAAGATAAAGTTTGAATTTGTTGAAATTCATATATAAAAATTTTTCGGATTTTCATCGGATCAAATATATACATATCACATATGAGCAACTTCTTTTCCGATATTAGATGGCGATGCGAGCTCGGTGGCTGTAAGAAAGAAAAGAGAAAGAAAAACAAGAATTAGAAAAACATAGAGAACATCCAGGGGCATAATAATATCACGCGCAACGAAATCGCGTAGCTGTCAAGAGTATACAAAATACGAAATGTATATCTTGATGTTTGATATCCTAAACTAACAATAAAGTACTATAAACTATATATGTATATGTATGTATACAATATACTTTCTCTTTCTCCCAATTCTCTCTCTCTTTTCTCTTTCTCTCTCTTTCTCACATAAACACACACACATTTATAATATTACACGCACACGCATATACGCACACACACACACAACACTTTCACATACACTTGTAAAGTGGAAACGGCTAATGTGAGCCTAGAACACAGTTACTAGTGTGTGTATGTGTATATTTGAAACTCTCTTTATTTAAACAGTTAACGTTTCGATCCTTGGGTGGGATCCTCTTCAGAACTACAATACTGTAATAATATTACAATATAATGAGACATATAATTGGTAAATATTCAGAAAAACGGAGCACCTTCGGAGGTCAATGACCTTGACATATGTTGTCAAGGACACCTCCCTGAACAACAATCTGCAACTTTTAGCCGTCGCTCGTTGTTCGTTAAAAAAATTATAAACAAAAGAAATATCATAAATGAACTCTTATTTTCCGACACCGTGTACGTTTTGTTCGTGTTGTACGTGTGTAGGCAGGGAGGGCTGCGCTCCCCTGCAGGGAGAGGGGCTTCGCCTCTCCCCCCTGCTCCCTCCTCCAAAAAAAATGATAAATTCAATCAAGTGTCGCTTCATGTCATAATTGTTTGCTCAATCAATATGCACGGTTACACTCACCATACAGTAAAACACAAAGAAAATTTCGTAGATCTTTATACTGATTGTCACACGCAAAACATCGAAAAAATTTGAGATATGCGAAGTAATATTCCACTTCATGTCAAGTAAACAATCTTAACATGAAGTGACACTTAATTGAATCCTTCATTTTTTCGTGAGAGGGGAGCAGGGAGAAGGGGCGAAGCCCCTCCCTCTGCGGGGGGGCGCAGCCCCCCCTGCCTACACGCTTACAACACAAACAAAATGTACACGGTGCCGGAAAATAACAGTTTATTGACGCAACTTCTTTTGTTTATAATTTTTTAACGAACAACGAGAGACGGCTAAAAGTTGCAGATTGTTGTTCAGGGAGGTGTCCTTGACAACATGTGTCAAGGTTATTGACCTCCGAGGGTGCTCCGTTTTTCTGAATATTTACCATATTATTTATAATATAAAGAATCAAATACAAAGAAAAAACAAAAGATTACTCACAATAATTAAATAAATAAATTTATTTGACACGTACAATGTGTGTCACGCACATGTTAAACACAAAATATAAATTTTACACATGTTGTTACTCTCCACATTGTAACGAGAATAACGGAAAGTCGAACATATATAAATATAGACGAAAAGAAAGAGAGAACCAGAGACACCTGTTGTTTTCGCAACGAGTAATAAATGAAACTTTAAAATTTATTATGAAACTTTAAAATTTATTATTCGTTGCGAAAATAACAGGTGTCTCTGGTTCTCTCTTTCTTTTCGTCTATATTTATATGTTCGACTTTCCGGTATTCTCGTTACAATGTTGAGAGTAACAACACGTATAAAATTTATATTTTGTGTTTAACATGTGCGTGACACACATTGTACGTGTCAAATAAATTTATTTATTTAATTATTGTGAGTAATCTTTTGTTTTTTCTTTGTATTTGATCCTTTATATTATAAATTATATGTCTCATTATATTGTACTATTATTACAGTATTGTAGTTCTAAAGAAGATTCCACCCAAGGATTAAAACATTAACTGTTTAAATAAAGAGAGTTTCAAAAATACACATACACACTACTAACTGTGTTCTAGGCTCACATTGGCCGTTTCCACTTTACAAGTTTTTGTTTTACAAAATTGGAGCCTTTTACGTTTTTATAATACTCTCACATACACTTATAAAATAAAAAAACTATTGTTTTTTTATTTCAAATTATTTATTGAACCTCAACAATTTAATCTCAATGTAAGTTATACCGGTAAAGCTAAAAATTATTGCCATTTAACTCATCGTGTACTTTATGTTTACTTTTTTCTATTTTTTGTTGTGTTAATATATTAATGTATTTTATTTGCAATAAAATATGACCACTACTGTGTGTATACACATTTTATGCTCTATTATTACCATAATTATTTATTATTGCAATTTAAGAATTTAAAAAATGATAGTAGAATAAGAAAAGCATTAGAATAAAGAAAGAGATCTTGAGATTAATTTAACTAACTTTGATTTTACAGACTGTTACGCACTACTCTGTATTTGACACAGTTTTAGCAAAGACAGTACATATGTTGGCAACGATTGGAGATGAAATATACGTGAATCCACAACAGGAAGCTATATATATATATATATATATATATATATATTTCCTTCCAGACGGTTAACATGGCAAAATCAGCATATTCTAACTTTACATTTCATAAAAGTTGCTTTTCTTATTACACTCTCGGAGATCTTGAAGAAGAAAAGGTTTTTTACACAGAAGTGTATATAAAATTTCCATGAGAATAATAATCAATAGTCTCTCTATTATCTCTAATAAGATATTATTGAGACATTCATCTCAATTATTCTGTAATTTTTTACAGAGCGCTATGAATGTCTTCAATCTGCTAATATATTAGACAAATAAGTGGAAACTTGTCATATCTGTTTGGAAGAAAATGCTTGCAATTTGATATTCATTTAAAAATACAAAACTGATATCAACAAGTTTGTCATCCATCTTAGATTGTGAGAAGTTGCAAGTACAAAAACACATTTTTTCTTTAATTATTAATTGGCTTGACAAATTATTATAATAGAAACAATTTAGTTAAGTTTTTTTAATAAATTTAAGTCTGTTCAAATAAAATTCTAATATTTTTTATTTAAAAATTTTGACAATTATGAATGTTTCAATCATTATCAAAAAGCTTTGCTTGAGAATTGTATTTATCTGAATATCAACTATTTTATAATAAATTTATACGAAAGGCATCATATTGAAGGGCTGAAATGCACAATGAATTAGCATCGCAAGCTTGAGTGTTGGTTGATGCTTTGTAAAATTTTCCATAAAATCTGATTGAAATAACACTTAAGATAACACCCAATAAGGTTTTGCTCAGAAATTACGTAAATGACTCATCAGGCAAATAAAAATAAAAATGTCATTTTTTCTCGAAGATATATCTCTTTTTTAAAGTAAACTGTTTTGACACTTGGTTGATGATGTGAATATTTTTTTTTCTATCTTGATGAATTTTCTCTACAACTCAATTATATACTACAAATGTATACTATCTCAAAAAACTTATTTTTCAAAAAAGGAAGAACAGACGCCAAGTACACTCACAACACGTATTGTAATTTTTCTTTAAAAAAATCTTGTTTACAAAAGAAGTGATATCAAAAGGCACCAAGTAAACTTCTGTTTGTTATTATATAAGGAAAAATAAAAAAAATAAAAACAAGTAAAAAGTAAAAACTATTTAATGCAAAAAGAACTTGACGCGGCTGCACCTCAAATAGTGAACTAAAATGTGTTTATCAGACACAGCGTACGTCAGACATAATAAGTACTCAATACTGTTTTATTTAATTAAATTACATAGAAGTTTCTTTTTTTCAAAGCATTACTTTTATACAAAGTATTAATTTGTTTTCTAATACTGAAGTAAGATAATAAAAATAATGAAAGAGAAAGAACACATGTACAATCAATAAATTATTATCATTAAAAATTATAATTCTATTATAAACTTATAATTCTGATATATTTCTAAATATCTATAATTATAATTATAAAATAATTCTAATATAATTCTAATATAATTCTAATATAATTGAACGATCAAACAATCCCGCCGAAGGCCTTAGGCGGGCTCGTTTGATCGCAATTATATGAATAGTCTCGTTCAAAGATGATAATGATGTAGTAATGCTTGCCATGCCAAGTGTCACAACGTTTAGCGTTTAAAGTTTACAATTTTCCCGCGTCCGCTATCTCGATTTGCGGGTCGATACTATTTATCTTCATATTGTTTTTGTGTAGTTGTAACTTTTGAATTATCGCAGAATGAAGAAAAAAGAAGATGATAATGAGGATATGAAAAAAAATTTTTTTTTAAGAGGGTAGCCTAAAAGGTGGGAAATCATCTTCGAACGAGACTATTCATATAATTGCGATCAAACTTCGTCCACCTTCGGCGGGCTCGTTTGATCAATCAATTATACTCTAAGTCTTGTTTTCATTGATAATGATGTAGTGGTTTAGTGATAATTCAAAAATTCCTATAGTTTTATTTATTTATTTATTTATTATTATTATTATTATTATTATAGTTTTATTTATTTATTATTATTATTTTTTGAGTATTATAAATATGGAATCTTAAAAACAAAACTGTTCAATTCATAAACATAACTATTGCAGAATTGTACGAGCACAGTGATCATTTGGATCGGTGTATCGGTCTGTTATAAAACTTAAAAAAGACTTGTGATTGCGGGGACCATCCAGCAGTGCGTCTAATGGTTATAATGTTCACACCTCTCCTGTGAGCTGCAGAAATTGCTGCATGTTTGGTACTATATGTCGAGAATTGATTTGTGTCAATACCGGCTTTCTGTAGTGTATTTTTGACTCAATAACCAATTGTTAGTGCAGATGCTGCTCGAAAGGGTTTCTTTGTAGTAATAAACAAATTTTTTGTATTTTAACCTCTTAGTTCTTTGGTAATATTGTTACGCGGGGGTCACCGCGTATGTGTCGCGGGAGCCGCGTGAACGGCGCGCGATCGGCGCGACTGTCGGTTACCGGGCGACGACGGTTTGTTAAAAAGAAGAGAAGAAGATAGAAGAATCGCGACCGCGGAGCTGACACGACGTGTTTCGGCGATTTGTATAACGGGCAATTAACGCTGTATTTGTAACGAAATAAAGTGTGTTNATAAGAAAGTGCGCCTTTGTCATTGCCGCGTCCGCGCACGCGAGTATCGGCGTCCCTCGAGAACGGCTCCGCGCCCCGCGGGCGTAACAATATTAACGAAATCTAAGACTACTGATGCCACACACAATCCTGGTCTATCTTTGAAAAACGGCAGGACTACATCCGGTTGAAAAGAACCCGGTCTCGACGTTTTGATATATTCTGTTATCTTAATACTTATATTACTATCTGCTACTGAAGTATTGTCAATCTTTATTAAGGCCAAAGTTTGTAATCTTTGAGCTGTAGTCAACGCTAAAAGAGTCGCTAACTTTTGGGAAGCTACCTTGAGATCTAAACGAGTAATGGGATGTTGCTTTTCAAGATAGTTCAGAACAGGTGTTACATCCCAAGTTGTAACATATTTCGGTTTCGTTGGGCGTTGTTTAAATACGCCCTTCATGAAACGCAATAACAGACCATCTTTATTAATATCATAACTCAAAATTAGTGATATAGCTGCACGCGCAGTATTTAGTGTGCTATATTTTGTGCCTGCCTGAAACTTAACATTAAGAAAATGAATAATATCTGTCGTTTTCGCAGTAAAGACATTTACATTCTTTGTAAACGAAATTCTATCATTTGTACGCAAAATTTCACCAGCTTTTCAAATTGCTGTCGTATTGCTTGAGCGTTGAATGGGCAATTGAATTCACCAGAATTTCTATCTTGTCTGGTACTCCTTTTTCTCAAACGTTGTCCGGATAAGACACCTGCCACTAATGTAAGGTAGGCAGCTAACGGGTCTCTATGAGATGTTAATAAGGACTTGTTTGGACCTAATAACATAGAAGGTTTTACAAGAAGTGATGTGAATAAAGGGAACCAGGACTGAGTAGGCCAGTGAAGTACTATCACTACTCCTGTCGCTTGATTATTGATAATTTTCCTTAATATTCAAAGAATTAGTGCGAAAGGAGGGAAAGCATAGAAATGCGTTCCACCCCAGTCAACTGTAAATGCATCAATTATTTCTGCTTCTGGATCAGGAAAACGAGAATAAAAGATCTTACACTTTTTGTTTACTCTAGAAGCAAACAAGTCTACCGTACAAGGTCCAAAACTGTCGTTAATTTTATTAAAAAATTCATTCGAAAGTTCCTATTCTGTGTCTACATTTGTAATCCTGGACGCTTTATCTGCGTAAAAATTTTCTGAAGAAGGAAGATATGATGCTTTTAACCATAAGATCTTATTCTCGCACCATTTCCAAATATCTGTTGATAATTTACTCAAGTGAAAATTGAACTCCGCCTGCTCTGTTCATATAAGAAATAGCGGTAGTATTATCCATACAAAGGAGAACTTCGCACCCCGAAACAACTGCGACGCAAAGCATTGTAAGGATGCGAAGAAGGCAGCGAGTAGCTCTAAATAATTTATATGCTTTTTCTTTTCATCCTCGTTCCAAAACCCATGTTCTATTTTACCATTACAAAAACAGTCCCAATCTGAAAGTGAAGCGTCAGAAAAAATTTCTAACTGAAAATTTATTACTTCGTATTGGATTAGAACCAATTGCTGTATTTTCTCCCATCAATTGAGATCATCTAGCATGTGTTTTCTTATACTCATTTTGTCTTCAAAATTTTCTCCACTAAATTTTAGTGCCAAAAATTTCTATCTCTAAGCTTTTACAATGTATAAAGCCTTAAGCTATTGCTGGACAGCATTTAAGCTTCCCAAAAATTTTGCAAATTCACGAATTTTAAAAGATTTTCTTTGTTTAAATTGTCTAGTATTTTGCCTAATTTGCTCTTTTTTCTTATCGATTAAATTTAAGGAATAATTCGCTCGATTATAAAATTTAAATATTTGCATTTTTGACTAGCTACCATAGAACTTTTCTCAAAATTAACTAAAAAGCCTAGCCTTTCTAAAAACCGAATACAATCTTTTATTTGAGTATTACAAACGTTCTGTGAGTTATTAAAAAATAAAAAATCATCTAAATATAAATTAGATGAATCTAAATATAAATTTCACAGTATTTCTTTCTGTCTTTATGTATTGATAACAGGTTTCATTATTTTCGTGAAAATATAAAGGCTAGTACATAAGCCGAAGGGCAAGCAGGTGAATTGAAACAATTTTCCATCGAATTCGAGTCTAAGGAATTTCTCATGGTTTTCATGAATCAGCACTACAAAATATGCATCCTTCAAATCAACGGATCCCATGTAATCACCTACTAAAATCAAACTTATAACCAACTTAATATCCTCTAATTTAAAGTGTCAATAAATTTGTTTAGCACTTTTAACTTAAAAATAAATCGATTCGAGTCATCAGGTTTTGGGACGAGGAAATATGGAGAAATAAATTCTCCTTCGCAGTGTTTGCAAATTTCAATTGCTCCTTTTTCAAATAATCGTTCAATTTCCAATTCCAGATTTTGTTTTGTCTCTAAGTCAGAAACTATTCTCCTTTTGGGAATATTCTTTTGAGTAAGTATTGTAGTAAAAGGAATTTTATAACCGTTTAGTTGGCTTATGATATAGTTATCCAATGTAATCTCTTTCCATCGTTGTGCAAAATAGCGTAACCTTCTAGCAGGTTTACATACCTGTTTTATTTTTTCGCAGATAATTGATTCATCGTCTGACTGTTCCTTTTCAGCATTTTGCGGGAGAAGTTTTGGTAAAGCTTCCTTCGGAATTGTATCTGACGAGATTTTTGTTGATAACCCACCTGTCGGTATTGCACAGGTGGGTATTTCGAGTTTCCCAAAACTCGAGGTTTTTTGAAGTTCTTGTTCGTGGCTTTTCTTTAATCTCAGCACATACCTTCTCTATAGTCTTCGCATCCTTTACCTTCTCCTTGAAATCAGTACCATAGAGTCATTCGTTAGAATTTATGACTTCTACTGTTGGTTTCACATTTTTGTTTAACTGCGGTGTGATAAAGGATTTACATACTATCGATTGTTGATAGAAAACGTCTGTTAAGGTTTGACTAGCATGGCTTAGAAAATCTGTTACCGTTTGTTCATCCATGCCTTCTGTCGGTGAATCAATTATCATTGAGACGGCCGCCCCTAAGGCCATTAAAGCCGTACCTACACAATTTTGAGTGTCTACAAAATGTTGGTTGCGTTTCTTCGCAATTTCTGTTAGCAATGGCGTGATCTCCAGATTTACTTTTGGGGCTTCTGTGTACAAATCTCCTTTCAGATTGTATAGTGCTATAATCTCTCTTTTATTCCTCTCCGTTAGGCCCTGTTTCATCCATCTGGGCCAAGTAGTTTTTAATTCTGAATGAAAAACAGTGTTCGTAAAATTTTATAAATCAGCTCCTAACACCTTCAAGACGTTATTCTTTGTTTCGGCATTTTCTGAAGAGATCACCGCGGCTTGTGACGGCTGAATATTTTCGGGAATTATCTCAACATTCTCTTTATCAAATTCCTCACTTATAAACAAGATACGAGGTAAGGATGTGAGAGACAAATACACTTTTTGTGATATATGAATCTTAATGTTTTTATTAAACTGATTCGCTTATCAATACCGCATAGATATTAAATCTCAATATTCGTGTGGAATATGAGAATTTTTGTCCTATAGACAATCGATTCGTATGGAATCTTTTTGTTTTTTTATTTACACATAATATCTGTAGGATAAGCTATGTCTATAACTTCATCCACGGGTTCGCGTTCTTGTCGAACGCTAACCAATGCTTAAACGATTTTGGTTAGGTTATCTAACCTTCGATTTATGTCCTTAAATCTCTTCTGTTCGTTTCCTTTTTTCCAGCGATGATTCTCCTGGGAGTGGGAACGTTCCCTTTTTTCTGACATTGTCGTTCCCAACACAACTTAAAAGAAGAAATAATATATAATCATGCACGGATAAAAGGCACGTCGGTACACGTTAGCACAACAAAACAATATGAAGATAAATAGTATCGATCCGCAAATCGAGATAGAGGACGCGGGAAAATTGTAAACTTTAAACGCTAAACGTTGTGACACTTGGCATGGCAAGCATGACTACATCATTATCATTGAGAACGAGACTTGGAGTATAATTCTAATATAAATTCTAAATATCTTCTCCAGTATAATCCATTTATTTTGTGAACCAACGTATTATAATAAATACTATACATGTGAAATATATGAAATAAATTATAATTATATATAAAGCTCGCGCTTGCGCATAGAACATGTCTATCTGCAGTTTGTAAATAATTTGCACGCGCACGTAGATTATGTCTGTCTCTCGGCTTTTGGTGCAGTGCCAAATATTTTGCATTAAATTTTTTACTTTTTAATTGTTTTTATTGTTTTAATTTTTTTAATACATATAATAACAAACAAACATTTATTTGATGTTACCTTTTGATATCACTTCTTTTAAACCAGGTTCTTTTTAAAGAATTATCATGTTTGGAAGTCGTCTTCAATAAATAAGAATGTAAGGAATGTATGCATGTTCGTATAAGTTCTAACAGATGGCATACATATACGAGCGCGTTAAAAAAAAAAGACAACGTGTGAGTTACAAAGAGAAAGAGAGAATCAAGAGGCACGGTAGTGGTTCGCGTTATTCGCGCCGGCAACACCTCCGATATAACGTTTTTTGATCAACTGTTTTGAAATTTGGCACAAAATAACTACTACACAAACTGTATACTTCAACTTTATGAAGTAGACAATTAATTTAGATAACGGAATAAACAAATTGTGCAGAAAAGTCAAATTCCGGCAATATCTCCGATCGTGGTAGGCGCAAGACTGTTTATCGCGGCGTGGTGGTTTCGAGCCGGCAACCCTTCGATATAACTTTTTTTTATTAAACTGTTTTGAAACTTGGCACGAAATAACTACAAATTATATACTTTAAATTTATGATAGAAAATTAATTCAGAAGACGGATGTTTTTCGCACCGGCAACACCTCCAATATACCTTTTTTTAATCCACTGGTTTAAAACTTGGCACAAAATAACTACAAATTTTATACTTTAACTTTATGAAGTAAAAAATAAAAAATTAATAAATTAAAAATTGATTTAATACCACAAAACATTTTTTCTCTATAAAACTTGTTTTACAAAATTAAATAATACTATAAAATGCAAAATGTGTGATATCGCGAAAAACTTACCTTTTCAAAAAAGGGTAAGAACAGGCGCTAAGTATACGCAAAACACGTATATTTTGTAGGGTTTTGTTAGCGTAAATTAAGTTTTATTTGAAGAACACCTGCAGTGCTACGCACTCAGGATAGTACAGGGTGTTAGTTACCAAAAAGGTTTTGTCAGAACGCCGGCGGCACGCGGATCGCCGGATATATTAGGGACAGACTCGACGCAACCGTATTCTCTCACAATTTGGAAAAAACTTTCTGACTCTCTACGTTGACGCGGCTTCGGCGGATCAATCCCGAAGAGGCACGCTTTGGCCAAAAGTCAAATAACAAAAGCACATAGTTTAGATACCGGCGCTCGGAATTGTCGAGACAAATTGTTGTGTCGAACCCGTCTAACCGTCGTCTACAATTTAAATTAATAAATTAAAAATTGATTTAATACTACAAACAATTCTTTTTCTATAAATCCTGTTCTACAACATTATATACTACAAAACATTCTTTTTTACTACAAAAACTTTTTTCTCTAAAATGATTTTACAAACTACAAAAGGTTCTTTCTTCATAAAACCTGATTTACAAAATATTATATACTACAAAACATTCTTTCTCTAAAAACCTGTTTTATTGTTGGAAAACAATATACAACAGAAAACAATATAAAATAAAAAACCAATATACAATAACATAATTGTGTCTATAGTAAGACTACGCTTTAACTTTTTTCCGTGATTATTAACTAATCCTAAGTAACTAATATGTACTTTGGTAAAATAAATGGTAAAGTACATAACTTTGGTAAAGTATATAACTATGTACTTTGGTAAAATTATATTTTTATTACTAGAGCATAGAGATGTAACAAAAGAAAAATTTTTTCAAAATATAAAAAATATTTAATGCAAAAAAATTTGACGCGTTTGCTCCTCAACTATAATAAAATTATTTCTTTGTGTGGCAGTCTGATGTAGCCGCGCCAAGGTTTTTTGCATTAAATATTTTTTATATTTTGAAAAAATTTTATTAGACATTGTACGCTATTTTATATATTTTTCACACATGTAACATCAAACTGTCAGAAATGCACACTTAAAAGCAGTTCAAGTTACGCAAAAAAAAAAAAAAATTAAACGCAAGCAGAAAAATGGTAAAAATGACATTCATCAAGATATTTGAGAGACCTTTAATATATATGATATATGTCAATTTTTTAAAGAAAAAAGATGCTAGGTTTTAAACAATTTGTTATGGTTTTTTGTTCAACATGTGTAAATTTTAAAACATTGTGTTTCTAGTTCTTTGTGTTCCTAATGTTCTTAATGTTCGTAATTTTTTGTATTTTCTTGTAAACGAACGTTCTTCGTCACAAGACGCAATGAAACAGCATGATTTGGTAAATGTTCAGTATAGGAGAAAAGGTTCCGATGACCTTGACCTGGACGTATGTTGTCAAGGATACTCTTGTGAATAACAATCAAAAGATTTTAGCCGTCGCTCGGTTTTTATTAAAAAGTTTTTAGTAAAAAATGTCT
Organism: Pseudomyrmex gracilis; assembly: GCF_002006095.1. Lineage (NCBI taxonomy): Eukaryota > Metazoa > Arthropoda > Insecta > Hymenoptera > Formicidae > Pseudomyrmex > Pseudomyrmex gracilis. Next base: position 141,548 of record NW_018020888.1, on the reverse strand, counting down.
GAAAATCATGATACTTTCAGTAAAATGATGTAGAAGTACGAATAAGAATATTTCTCCCTTCTTATCATTTCCGAAAATATTCTGAGTTCGATGATTCAGTTACACATATATGTGGACAGTATGATCACCTATTTTTCAGTTGATATTTCGAATATTTCGAAACGTGAACTAGTGATCTGTCAATCTAATTCGCTATGTTATTCGACAAGTTTTTGCATTTAACTCATAATTATCCTGAATTGATTGCTTATTTCAAACAAAGAAAGTTATACGAAGAGACGTGAAGTGCGATGCAATGCGATGATTTATTTGGACATATAATGTCAATCTTTAATTCTTCATTGCACAAAAATATATTATAAGCAAGTTCGTGGTAGAAAATAAAGGATATAGTTCCGAATGGCCCCTGCTCCCGATCGATCTGAAATTTTGCACAAAAATAGTGTTCAATAGGACAAACAAAACGCGCGTAATCCCCATTTCGGGAAATAAAAACCAAATTTAAAAAAATAAAAACTATATCGACTAAAATCGATTGTAGGTGTATTTCAGAATGATTCTTTTTCTTGATCAATCTGAAATTTTGCACAAAAATAATGTTCAATGAGACAAATAAAACGCGCGTAGTCCTTACTTCAAGAAATGAAAAACAAATTTAAAACAAAATTAAAACTGTCGACTCTAAAATCAATTCCATACCTATGATATGTAATAAGTTTTTAAAATCCAATTAAAAAAGTAAGGTTTTATGGCTGTGTTGTAAGTGTGTAGGCAGGGTGGGACTGCGCCCTCCCACAGCGAGAGTGGCTTCTCCCCTTCCCTTGCTCCCCCCGACTAGATCTAACTCAACCAAATGTTAGGAAAAACTTAACCAAAATTAGGTTTCTTTCTTGGGAGGAGCAGGGAGAGGAGCGAAACCACTCTTCTTACAAGGGGGCGTAGTTCCTCCCTGCTTACACGCTTACACGAACAAAAATAACAGAAAAAGTAGTCTTAAAGTGTCAAAAAGAAATTTGTTTTGTTTATAACTTTTTAAAAAACAATGAGCGACGGCTAAAACCTTTACATTATTATTCAGGGACATGTCCTTGACAACATATGTCAAGATCAAAGTCATCGGAGCATTCTCCCCTATACTGAACATTTACTTATAATTCCCGCTCCAATAAACGTTCGCACAAAAAAAAGTAATGAAACTGTTTCTACTATTATGGTGTCGAAGTACTGGTAAATGACGTCAAATGTACGCACACTCAAAGACGTCGATATGTTCATAATTTCCGCAGAAAAAAAGTGAAAAAGAGAACAACTCGCAACAAATCATCATTCGATATTTTAGAAGTCACGCGACGTTTTACATCGACTTCGTTTGAATTTCTCAAAGAAAAAAGGAAAAAAAGAAAAGATGGTAGTCTAAGATAGAACTTTTCTTCTTCACGAGCGAGCTTATTTTCTCGGATTGCTGCATATAGATATCAGGCTTGGCGATGCTTGATACGAGAACGGCAAGAAGCGAAACGCGTGCAACTTTAATGGCAGAGGTTCCAGGCCTTTCCGCATCACTAGTCGATTCGTTCCTCCTGAAGGACCGCTTATTTGAAAACTCGCGAAGAGACGCGAGAGCTGTGAAATATATATCTCGCGACGCAAAAAGAACAAGTTTCCGTCGAGACAAAGCCACGAACGTGAATCGTACGAGTAACAATGTTGGATTTATCATTCGGCTACCGAAGGACAAGTACGAAACGATTTCACATAGTTGGTCTTGAGAAAGTCTTTCTTGAGAATGACAGAAGGGGAAAAGAAAGAAGAATGTACGTTCCGAAAGAAGGTAATTAGCAAAGAAAACTTTGCGGAAAGGAATATACAAATGACGCTCAATTTTTTTACGGCAAGTTTTCCGCGGACACAATTTGCGATGTTCTCGAGAAATTTTAACGCAACGTTGCTCGCTGCTTAAAAAAGACATTGTTAAACCACCTCACAGTACACTTATTTTTACGACCAAGACTTCCAACCGCGCAACCATGAAAACTTCGCGCACTGTTCGTCCAAAAGTCGTCCAATAAAGTCTAGCTACGTATTTTAAGACGCTGTTTCACTGCCGTGACGGTACAGCGACGAAACCATGCTTAAAGAAATTAACTTCGATAAAAACCCAAAGGTGCACCATTGCAAGCAAATTTTCATCAAGAATGTCAAGTTTACTGAAATAAAAATCGTATATTTCGCGGAGGTAACGACTGCAGTTTACTTGCTCTGAATATCTGAATATCTGCTCTTATACTTAGAAAAAAATTCTGATATAGACGACACGAAAGTATATAGAAATTAGAAGCGTCTCAGGCGTTTGATTAGAATTTCCAAACTTTTTTGTGAAAAATGTCAATAAGATTGTCTCAGTCATTCCTCGATTATAAATAATCTATGCCAAAAATGTCTCATTATAATATATAATTGAGCCGAGTATACTTTATAAATCTTTAAAATAACTTTTTAGTTATTTTAAATCTAGAAAATTATAGAAACTTGTTCGGCGTTTATATATGTATTTGTCTTTTAACTTTATATTTATTATACATTTATGAGAATAAACTATATTCTGTTTTATTTTAATACTTACTTATTGAATAAAAAAGCTGAGGATTTTAATATATTCACACTTATTACATATCTTTATTACATATTCCTTACTTTCAATTAATTTCTATCAGCTGCTGTCGACACTGAAAAAGACTAACCGTCGAATTGATCAAGCATAGACGTCGAGCATTACAGATTGATCTCCTTAGAAGGCCCAGAAATTCATTTCACGGTTAGCAATAGACAAGATTTACTTGACTTCTAACAAAAATCCCCAATCGTTCTCGAATAGGAAAGGGAAACGAACGGTCCGTTTGTTTGAAATTGGATACAGGATTTGCTCGTGAAATCAAAAGACATTGTCACGCGTTACGGACTAAAGTAAAAAAAAACGCAAAAAAAAAAAAAAAAAAAAAAAAAAAACAGAACAAAACAAGAAGAGGATAGCAAAGTTTGGACGCGTCAAAAGAACAAAGCGATTTGTATGATAGCGGATCTTTTTTTTGATTTCGCAAAGCGGGCACAATTGTCATACACGGCAAATATAAAAACAAGACAAAGAAAAAGAGACACCAAAACGACTTTTTCCGGCTCTTCAGATATTATCATATAAATTGTGATCGATAACTCATTGCTTCGGTACGCGCATTGGTTCATCGTTTCTTGCGACGTGAACAAGTAAAACTGAAAAAATATTTCTCGTAAAGATGCTTTTAGTCAAAGAAAGAAAATTTGTAAACTTGATATTCAAATAAAAAAGTTACATACAGATAATTTTGTTCTTCTGTATGTACGTGCACGCGTGAGTACAAACAATATCAAAATTAAAATTTACCAATATTCTTTTACGATGGTTCTTCATCTAACTTAAAAAATGGAGAAATATTAAATAAATCTTCAATTCTCCTAATTATTTTTTACAGCAGTATGACCGGTCTCTAAGAAAGAGAAAAAAAGGAACAAGTAATCTTCTTGTCTCATCAAGAGTTTCTGTGCATCATAAATACAAATTTTATCGAAAAGTAAAGGTAGATGGTAACAATGCACTCACTCGAGCGGCTCACCCGTCGCTAGGATGCATCTTAGGGGTGCATCTGATATCAAATGATAACAAACATCTTTTACACAGTTTGTCCGGAAAGTTCCCGGACTGATTTTTTCTAGCGCGGGTAAGCGGCGCTATCGAGCGGTCAACGCTGGAACTACTTAGTATAG
>NW_018020888.1:116906-134795 GCF_002006095.1 Pseudomyrmex gracilis | reverse complement strand
AGACCTACAATGTATATAAATTTCAGCCGAATCGGAGGGGACAATGTCTGGTGCTCCCCTTGTAAGTCATACGGCCGAGTTTTTCTCAGCAGTTGCGCTATCGCTTTATCAGCAACGTATTAAATAATTCGCGCTATTTTCATTCAATGCTAAATGCGACTGTTATTACGTCAAGTTTTATTTTAGCAAAGCAAAACGCATAAAAAAATTATTGCGCAAAAGATATTTAAATAACGATTTTCAAATCAGCAAAGTTTATGTAAATAAATAATTTCGTTCTTCGTCACACATGCGTGTCGTTTATTAATGAGCTTTTTTATGCAAATATAATTTAGCAATTGTGTTGAGGGTGGCAGTTGGAGCGAATACACTGGTGTAGCTATGTGGTGACTGAGAGATAGCTTCTGTTAGTGATGCTTATTGTTACCATCTATAACCACATCAATTCTGCGAACTTTTTAACTACAGCTTTTTAATATATTGATAAGGATCTAAACCGAAGGTCGAAACGTATAAACTGTCAAATTTCTCAAATAAAATCAATTTTCACACTTTCACACAACTACACCAGTGTATTCGCTCCAACTGCCACTCTCAACACAATTATAAATTAATTGGAGCCATTTACTTCTTTTATATTAATAATTTAGCAAAGTATTTCTTTAAAATACCGAAACGTCACCGCAATTATCATATACTGTCCCGTCGGAAAAACAAGAATGCGATCTCATTGTGTCACGATTTTATAGTATATAGCAACGAAAGTATTCATAATTCTGGGTAACATCTGCCAAGTCGGATTGCAAAGACATTGTGAAAGCGATGCACATATACGTGTTCACCGCAAAATGACTACAAAAATACAAGACTAATCACTTTATTTTGCATACCAAGCATATGCAAACCATAGCCTATTTTTTGTTTACACAACGATAACGTGATTTAATTATCTGAGCGATTAAATCGTCGTATCGCGAAACAGCAAATGGCTCACATATCTGACCGCGTACGAAGAGTGAAAGAAGAACTCGCAAAAACGGATATATATAGTCTGCGATGATCATGCAGAATTACGCTTACGCAGTATGCAACAATTATTTCCAAGTACAATATCATCTTGATAAGAATTTAGAATTATCAGTGCGTTTCAATAAAAAAAGGATAGATAAATCAGTTTACTTTTGTAGAATAAAACTGTGTACAAGCAATAGCTTGCATTGGAACTGCAAAGAAAAAGTTAGTCACAAAACTTCCAACTTTTTTAATTGACTTTTTTTTGTAATAGAGTAAAGACACAGATGATATCATAATAAGAAAGAATAAAAACAAATTCTGAATTTTTATCATAGTATAGATTGCTGCAATCGCAAGTTTCTAATTCGAATACGGAATCTCATAACAATTATTAGTTATCTGCTATTTCTCCAACTCTCCACTTTTTTCGGAATGTCTGATCACGATGTGTGTTGATACTTATATGTGTTCGCTACAAGCGGCAACAAGCTTCTGTAGCAAACTAAATTCTGTAACTAAATATTACTCCGGCACTTAGTTATTACTAATTTACTCGGCTCGAGTTGCGAAAACAGTTTCAACAATCCGCGTTATGTTTACATGTAAATCCGAAGTAAACCGAGAGTCGTATTTCTTTCCGTTGTCGTATTTCTCTTCCGAGTCATCGTCATCTTCACTCTCTGTCTTCTGCTATCGTCTTTTCTGTACGCTCTCCTGAGTCTAGCCTGCAACGTCGTCTTATTGCCAGTAACTTTAAAGCCTAAACTTCGCAAATTTCTGGATAATACGTCAACCTTACCGCCTTCATTTTTATCGTTTTTTTATATTCGCTTTCTTCATCACATATTTCTTCGTATCTGTTTCTAGCTATTTTCCTCTTCTTTCTTCTTCCTAGCAGTCTGGTTCACAAGCTTGTTTTCCATCGGCATTCGATGCATTTCCCGCACCATTCTTCGTCAATGCTGCTCTCAATCTTTCCTTCAACACTGCTTTGCTTCCGCCGAATCTCAAGTCTCATTCTCTCGAGATTTCGTCTCATCTCGTCCATAGTCATTAAGTCGATTTCTTTCCTCATGGTCGCCATTTTGTTCGTCATCTTCTGTCTTTTGCGTGTTTTCACTTGGTCTCATTGTTCATATCGTCTCCGCGTTAAGATGTGTTGTCACCTTCTCTTTTTTACGCGTTTCTTCGCGTTAACACGTATCGTTGTCTTACTTTTCTTTACACGTCTTTGTCATTAAAATCATTTTTACATGTATATCCGGAGATTACTAGCACAAAATCATCCCGAATGAGCCTCCACAATGTATGATCATTTGTGCAAGAGACACAAATATATTTTAGAAAGACAAAACAAACTTTATTATTGAACGCGCAAATAAACTTTTAATCTGTTGTCATCGACCAAGAAAAGGAAACTGACTGTTTTTTTGCTTTTACATTTTTGTCTGTCTTCCTGAACAAAAGACGAGCAAGAAAAAACACTTAATAGCCAAGCACGTGTTTTCTTTTTGTTTTAAGACAGCCTGATGCATACTTATTCGCGGATCTTATATATATATATTTCTGGATCTATGTTTATATAGCTGTTTTTCTTCTTTTTGGATCTCCAATCATTTCCCGAAGTATTGCAGGCGATTTTCCGGATACCTTGTATATGTATATATATTTTTTATTGTTGAAAAACAATAGTATGATTATGATTATGAAAAAAATGACGATTTTTAAACATAAAAATTATAACTCCGAAACTACTTATTTCTGGATATACTATATATATATATATANCCGTTATTATATACTACAAAACATTCTTTCTCTAAAAACTTGTTTTATTGTTGAAAAACAATATTATGATTATGAGTATGAAAAAAATGACGATTTTTAAACATAAAAATTATATATATATATATATATAGTATATCCAGAAATAAGTAGTTTCGGAGTTATAATTTTTATGTTTAAAAATCGTCATTTTTTTCATAATCATAATCATAATATTGTTTTTCAACAATAAAACAAGTTTTTAGAGAAAGAATGTTTTGTAGTATATAATAACGGAAAAAAGTTAAGGCATAGTCTTACTTTTGACACAAGTTTGTTATTGTAAACTGTATTTCTATTCAATATTGTTTTTTATTGTATATTGTTTTTCAATATAATAACGTACAAAAGTTTACTTAGTGTTACTTTTTGATATCACTTCTTTTGTAAAACAGGTTTTTAGAGAAAGAATGTTTTGTAGTATATAATATTTTGTAAATCAGGTTTTATGGAAAAAGAACTTTTTGTAGTTTGTAAAAACATTTTAGAGAAAAAAAGTTTTATAGTAAAACAGAATATTTTGTAGTCTATAATGTTGTAGAACAGGGTTTATAGAAAAAAAATTGTTTTCAGTATTAAATCAAGTTTTAATTTATTAATTTAAATACAATACGTGTTTTGCGTGTACTTGGCGCCTGTTCTTATCTTTTTTTTTTAAAAAAGCAAGTTTTTTGATATATCACACATTTTGTATTTTGTAGTATTTAACTTTGTAAAACAAGTCTTATAAAAAAAGTAGTTTTTGTAGTATTAAATCAATATATAATTTATTAATTTTTAATTTTTTACTTCATAAAATTAAAGTATATAGTTTGTAATTATTTTGTGCAAAGTCTCAAACCAGTTTATTGAAAAAAGTTATATCGGAGATGTTGCCGATGCGAAAAAAATCCGTTTTCTGAGTTAATTTTCTAGCATACATTTAATATATAGTTTGTAGTTATTTCGTGCCAAGTTTCAAAACAGTTTAATAAAAAAAAGTTATATCGGAGGTGTTGCCGGCGTAAAACGACCACGCCGCGATAAGACAGCGCAGCGCTCACCATGATCAGAGGTATTGCCGGAGTCTGATTTTTATGCAAAAAGTGTTTCTTCTGTTTTCTGAATTAATTTTTTACTTCATAAATTTAAGTACACAGTTTGTAGTTATTTCGTGCCAAGTTTCGAAACAGTTTATTAAAAAACTACATCGGAAATGTTGCCGGCGCGAAAAAAATTTTTTTATTCGTATTCTGAATTAAAGTTTTATCAACTTTATTATAAATTAAAAGTTTATAGTTTATACTTATTTGAAAGTTTATAATTTATACTTATTTGTGCCAAGTTTCAAAACAGTTTTTAAAAAAAGTTATATTGGAAATGTTGCCAGCGTAAACAAATTTTTTTCTCCGTTTTCTGAATTAATTTTTTATAAATAATGATGTGTGTAATTAGCTCTAAGATTTTTTAAATAATAAAAGTGTTGTTAAATGGCTGTTAACCCTCGGGAGGGGGGGAACACACCTATTTTTTCAATCAAGAAGAACAATCTGGGTCACTTTGACCCTGTCCACTTTTTGAGATGCTACCATTTAAAATGCACTTATCCGATTGGCTTGAAAAAAATTTTCGGATATATTTTGAACAGTTTGGAATATGCCTATATAGTTTTAAAGTGTCGTTAACATTATTAACATTGTAAAAAATATGTTACAAAAAAGCAAAATATTTTGATCAAAGTCGACGAACAAGGTCAAATTGACCCAGTGTGTTCTCCGAGGGTTAAAGCAAACATGGATGACGGTGTGTATATAGTTGAATCAGTTTATTAAACAGTGTAAAGCTTTTAATTTTTTATCATAAATTGATTATAAATTGAAAGTTTATACGAAAGTTTAACGCCGCGAGGAACATTTGTCGAAGCAATCGGTAGTATCGGAGATCTTGACGGCGCAAATAACGCGAACCACTTAGGCTGGATCCTCATGCAGACACCGGCGCTTTGACACCGAACGTTGATTGGTGAAAAGCAAGTGGTGAGGGTAAATTAGAGCTGCCATTTACCCTCACCATCCGCTTTTTACCAGTCAATGCTCGGTGTCAAAGCGCCGGTGTCTGCATGAGGATTCAGCCTTAAAGTCCCTGTAGTATGAGTCTGGACCAAGTTGTCTTCAATCTTATTGGTTGTGATAAAATATGGTGGAACTAATAAGATATCTTAAATTTGTACTTCACGCGCGGTATTATTCAATATAAGGGTTGAGCAGAATAGAAAAATTATTAGGAATAGAAATTACAAACAGAGGTTAAATGTAATGCACAAAAATAAAATATAACATATAAATGTATATAAATATAGGCTGTATATCATGCAAACCATGACATACTTCCTGTATTTATATGTATTTATATTTTATTTTTTGTCATTGTATAGTACATTTAACTTTTATTTCTAATTTTTATTCTTAATATTTTCTTTATTATGCTCAGGCTATAAGAATAGAATATAAGACAATATAAGAAGATAACTTTGTTATTACGTTTTATTTCACATATAAAAACACAATAAAATATTGTACAAGTATATGCACACAATAAACACATTAAAAAAAAACATAAAAATACAAATATTATTAATAGTAAATTAATATTTAATAAAAATAAAAATATTATTTAAAATATTATTTAATATTACTTTTTTACTTATTTTATAATAGCATGTCATGCCATAGTTTTACTATTATAAATTTTATTTTTTAATCTACCTTTCTTACAATCAATTTTTATTCGAAGTGAAATGTAATATTTCATAATTTTCTTAAATAAATTGCAACAAGTTCCTAATGCATTACAACAAATGTTAGCCATTTTTCCAATAAAAAATTTTATTACATTATAATTTTTGTTTTTAATATAAGGTAAATATATATATATATATATATATATATATATATTTTTATAATAATTTCCATTTTATAAAAATAATTATAAGATTAATATTTTGAATCCATAATGCTCTTTGTTCTATATCTGCTGGAAAACTCCTCATTGAAAAACCTTTTTCTGTTGAATTGTGACAATTCGGTATGCAGCAACCAGACATTTTCTACAAAATACATAATTGTTAATGACCATTCAATATAATATTAAAGGTTAGAAAATGTTTGTGATAGCATTAAAACGTATTTTAAATATATTTTACTTGATCTTATATTATAACTTATTTATTTTANTTATTTTTGTGTTTTCATAATTTAAAAAAAGTTTATATTATATTTACATGTATTTTCTGTCTTTGCGATGCTTACTCGTAACGTGACTCGATTGTTTCTTGATCGTTTTCGTCATGTTTTGTCAAATTCCTAACTGTGTCCAGACTTATACTATAGAGACTCTAAATGCGCTTGTATATGTATGCCATCTGGCTGCAGGCATACGAACATGCACACAAGTTGATCGCACGATGACTACGTTTCTGAATCGTAAATTTTTCACTTCAAAACTTTATCATCGTATATCTCAAAAAATCAGAAACAAACAACAAAAACGCAAAAATATATATTTTTTAAATATTTTTAACGTGAACGAGACTAAAAAGAAGTCAATCGGTAAAGTCATTATTAAAAAATGGCTGATTAAAATCTCCCTTCCATTGAAATGCCTGATTTTTGCGTATCAGAGGCATAGTATGCTCGCGCAGTTCGAGCGCCACTTCGTTGCGCGTGCGAACTTGGCGCGAGGCACTACCGTGCCTCTTGCTCACTTCTTTTATAGAACAGATTTTGTAGAAAGCAATTTTGTAGAAATATGCGTCATAATTGTAACAATGCACAATAATACTATTTTTAATACTATTTTTTGGTTGTGTTTGGATTTTAAATTTGAATAAAATAAAAACAAACTACTAAAATAAAGAGAAAACATAGTGTTTTGGTGCGTGTACTTGGCGCCTTTTTTTGCCTTTTTTTGAAAAGGTAAGTTTTCCGAGATATTACTCTTTTTTTGTAGCATACATTCTAATTATATTACTAACATTAATATACATATATATGTATAAATATATACATATATTAATATTATTATATTAAGTATTATTTGATTCAACAAATTTAAGATTTCGTCATATCTTAGAAACTGCTGAACCGATCGACTTCCTTTTAAGTCAGCGGTACATAATGCTTTTTGGCTTGTTGGATTACTTGCGAGCGCCAAAATTGTCCAATCGTTATTTGAAAATCAAAGAATTGTTAAATCATCATTTTTTTCGTGTTGTAAGTGTGTAGGCAGAAGGGAGAGCTACGCTTCCCGCAGGGAAAGGAGCTTCACCCTTTCCCCTGCTCCTTCAGTGCAACTTTCCACGCAAAACAAAGTTCAAGCTAAATCTATATGTCTAGTTTTTGGATAGTGAAGCCCTTCCGAAGAGAGGGTGGAACACATTGTCTCCACGCATACACTTTTATTGATTTAGAACAGTGTCTTTGAAATCGAAGGTATGCGATTAACGGTCTGACACGTACTGACAAGTCGTACATGTTAGTTAGTGAAGAAAGTTTTCGACCTCTATATATTTATTTAGACTACATATTTGAAAAGTAAATATTTCGTTTGTAAGAAACCCTATCCTATACATATAGGCAATGAAGGCTACTTTTTCATTCTTTTTGTTCGTTTCGTTCTTTTTGTTCGTGTTGTAAGCGTGTAGGCAAGGGGGCTGCGCCCCCCGCAGAGAGAGGGGCTGCATCCCTCCCCCTGCTCCTCCCTTGAGAAAAAATAAGAACGACTTCCGATTACATGTCGCTTCATGTCGATAGTATGTACGTGGTTTTTAGCAACACTTAATCAGAAATCGGTTCCTATTTTTCCTCGAGAGGGGAGCAAGGGAAGGAGCGGAGCCTTTCCCCCTGCGGGAGAGCGCAGTCCCTCTCTGCCTACACGCTTACAACACGAACAAAATGTACATAATGTTGGAAAATAAAAATTTATTTATGAAACTGTTTTTGTTTATAACTTTTTTATAAACAATGAGCGACGGCTAAAACTTTTAGAAACGTACTCAGGAAGATCATATTTACAATATATGAGAACGAGAAGCCGATCAGAGAGGGCTTTTCTATTCTATATATTTACCCTTGTTTATTACAGTATTTGTCTCCTCAAACTGAATAATGACTCTTTTCGGCATCTTCCTGTTAAAAAAATAAGCGAGATATATTTAGGATGCTCAAGTTAGGTGGGACATCTTGTATATATATTTTTTATAATAGTTACATATACATACATATGTATATATTTATATGTGTATATATTTACTTCTCATAATTCTAGTGAGACAACCGGCTGCCGAATGTTTTTACATATAAATGTTTTTTTTGTTTTAGATTACAAAGTAAATATACATAAAGACATGTAACAAGTAAACATACACGCGTTTATACCGTTTATTTATAGTACAGGTCGGAGTCTCTGCATATGTGTACTTCTTTGCGACTATAAAAATTAAGGAAAAATTTTCATTTTGAGATTTCATTAGAATTCTTCGTATACGCGTACATATATACTGCATGCAAAAAACGCAAATAGAATATTAAGTTTTCTTATTTTATCATTTAAATGGCAAACGCGTGCGATCTTAACACGTTACAAATTTCTCAGAAGGAGAATGTTCTTCGTCATTGTATGACAAACGGTCTCAATGCATAATCACAGAGACAAGCGATAAACTTGTGCCAAAAGTTTCCGCCGAGAATCGCAAATCTGCCAATTAATTCAAACGTGGAATTAATTTGTTTCAAACTGCGGATGTCACGTCTAAAACGTGTAGATAAAATGAATTAAACGATAGATAGACGTTACCATACCGCGTAGCGGTTACTATTTATGCAACACACACAACAGTGACTTCCTCTCTTCCCCCCCCATACACGCACTCTGTTTCTCCTTCTCTTATTCTCATTACTTCTTTAACTTGTCTCATTTTTTTTTTGTTTTTTCATTCTTGTCCTAAGTTTCTTGAGCGTATCTGTTTTATGCAATTGAATACTTTGCTGTAATAACAATCCGTTTCCCAAGTAAGTTTAAGTCTATTTTCACAGAAAGATTGCGCATCAAATATGCACTCGCGTACGCACGCAAGCAACCAAAGAGATTATCTCAATTTCATTTTTTTACCAATTCCGTTAAAATACAATTGTATACTTTATGTATAGTTACTAGTATACATATATACACACACACAATATAGAAATATTTCTGTACAGCTATTTGTTTATTGAAAAGCAGAAAGACTCTCAATAAAAAAAGAATGCGTTTTTAAGTGAGAGTCTAGTTGATACCGTTGCAAAATGACAAAACTGACGGACAAAACGTATCCTTCAAAAATCGAAAGAAAACGAGTGTCCTCCTCGTCATGTGCCAGGCTAAAGAGACGTCCCTGAGTTCTAAGGAAACTCGATAACATTTCTTTTGTTTCTCGGCGACAAACAAGCAGAGATAAATGAAAAAGAAACGAAGTAAAATCCAAGTAAGCTCCGAGGCTCGCGTTTATTACAATCATACCTTGAGCATTGCAAGTAAAAACGATCCAATTAAATTTCGCGCTATTGTAATCCGAATGGGCCAAGTTGTGTTGCATAAATGAATTCATAACGTTATATCTCTTTACGTTTTCGTCGTGAGTCCCGCTTCTTTTGTCTCCGGCGGCACAATTTACCTCACTCTCCCCCTCTTTCTCTCTTTCTCTCTCTCTCTCTCTCTCTCTCTCTCTCTCTCTCTCTCTCTCTCTCTCTCTCTCTCTCGTTATATGAGTGTGCTCACCCCCGCAATTTATTTATCTCCGCACGTTCTCGCTCCCTCGCGAGACCTCACAGCTAAAGAGACCTCTTCGAATTTGTTTAGCTCTCAAGTGAAGGGTTGTCAGTCTGAAGGAAACATCGCCTACCCGGAAGAAATATCGTGCGGTGATAACGAGGATATTAAGACCCGAAGAGACTCGCCAATATAAATCGTATGCCTGGCAATTAAAGAAGAAAATCAAATTAATATAGAAAAGAAAATCTCAAATAGCATCATTCAAAAATGTCGTTTTGAGAAAATATGATATAAGTGATAAATGAGGTGTGACCTCCTTTTGGTAACTCCAATAAATAGAATCAATTAGCAGGGCAATAATGAGCCATGGCAGGATGTTGTGCCGTAGAAAAAATTAAAAAATGTAATTGAGACGTTTCGACTTTATTTTTTAAGTCCTTATCAATCTAAAATTATTTTACAATCTAAAATTATTTTACAATCAATTATATAAATACTGGATTAACAATTACAACATACCGTTAATCATAGAGTTGTCAAATTTAGTCAGTATAACTCAACATTAAGAAATTCAAAAACACTTAAACAATTACAGAAAATGAAATGAGTCATGTTTGTCGTGTATTTTGTAACAGACTGAGGAGTTTGAATCAGACATGCGACAACGCTCCATCTATGAGTGTGTTAGTATTCACATTTATCAATGATCGGTAAATATATATCATTTAATAGTTCTGTGTCTTTTATTAGATTCAAACTCTTCTTCTGCTTTTTTACATATATCATTTCTGAAGTTAATCTTTTAAAATAATTTTTTTCATTGTCTAGTATTCTTGTTAATTTAAAATTAAATTTATGCCCCGTTTCTATTACATGTTTTGCTAAGATGGAAATTTCTGTTTGTTCTTTCTTAATATAATTACAGTGTTCATTAAGTCGAGTGAATAATTATCTTTTTATTTGTCCAACGTAGCTTGCATCGCATTGCTCACATGCGATACGATATACAAAATTTTTATTCTTTTGTTGGGGTATAATGTCTTTGTGGGTTTCTATAAACTTAAACAATTGGTTTAAATTTCTGTAGGCTGGTTTGAATGTCGTGTTATTAATTTTAAATTTATTGTTATTGTCCATAAAGGGCATGACAAAATAAAGCAGTTTTTCTATGTTGTTATCAGTTGTATCAGTATTGTTTATCTTGTGATTAGTTTAGTTGAAAACAACGTTCTCAGTCTTTTATTTATTTTCTCGAAAATTAGTTATATGGGGTAATTATTGTTAATTAAGATGTTAATACATTGTTGTAGATTCTATTTGTGGAACTTTGGATGTGACAGTAATATTGCTCTATCAACTACTGAATAAATTGTTGTTATTTTTTGATTGATTGGATTGTGTAAATAATAATTAATATATCTACCAGAAAATATGATATGTTTATGCGATTATCACCGACTTAAAAGTTTTTTTCATGTTCAATGAAAATAATAATTATAATAATGATAATTATAAAAAAACTTATCAAATATACAGTAATCTTATTTTATCAAATATAAATTAATTTCAAATACAATTTATATAATGTGCAACTTTTGATTAAAATTCTTTCTTCACAAAAAGAAAAGAGTGTAGTATCGAAGAATTAGGTAATTATTTACATTAGGAGTGATCTCACCGATTTTGATGACCTTGAAATATGTTGTCAAGGTCAACATTCTCAACAACTTTTTCTTATACATATGACCGCCGCTCGGCTTTCGAGAGTTTTCGAGATTAACAAAAACTTTTAGTTAAATTTATCTTACGATTATATACTTCATTCTTTATGTTGTTTTTTTTGTTCGTGTTGTAAGCGTGTAGGCAGGGAAGCGCAGCCACCCCGCAAGGAGAAAAATTTCGTCCCTCTCCCTGCAATCCCGCGAAAAAATTTAACTTAACCTAACCTGTGTTATTACAATATCATTAATGTCACAATGCATAATGTACGTTATTATATTGCAGTAACATATTGTATTAGAGAGTGAGTTGAGTAAATTTTTTTTGAAAAGATGCAAAGAGATAAGCAAAGTCCTTCATGCCTACTAGAGATGTTTATCGATATTTGATATAATCGAACATTCGATACTTTTGTTATATCAATTCGAAATTTTGAATATAAAACTTATGAATAAAAAATCTAATAACTATTTTTTAGCTATTCATATATATATATATATATATATATGTATAAAATAAATATTTTTATGTATTAAGGCTGCGTTCCAAGTTACGCATATGCTCGCATTTATCTATAGTACACGTTACATATAGTATAGATAAATGCGCGCATATGCGTAACTTGGAACGCAGCCTTAATACATGAAAATATTTATTTACCAATCGCATTGATCAATTGGTCAAATTGTTCGAATGCAATGGATACGTTCAGAAAACTCAACGGTTGAGAAATCATTACTTGTGATAGGACTATTTCCTCAAAATATGTTACGGTTCTAAAAGTATGATCCAATTATAAGTGATTGGGTGCGTTCAGACAACTCAACGGTTGAGAGATCATCACTCATGATAGGACTATTCTTCAAAATCTGCTGCGGTTCCAAAAGTATGATCCAATCAGAAGTGATTATCTCTCAACCGTTGTACAACTGTTGAGTTGTCTGAACGCACCCAATGGTCAATTCTTTTTTAATTCGAGATCTCGGATCGATTTCTAGAGTGGACACAAGGTTTAAGAAAAGTTCCTATATACACAAGACGCTTGCTATCCAATGAAAGTTGGATTGGTTACAACGTTTAAACGTTGATTGGCTATCGTGATATTTCCTGGCCAATAACCGTAGCATTGCCCATATTGCTGCGTTCTATATCATAGACTTATATAATAGACGGAGCATTCATATGAGGAAGTTGAAAACAACATTAAAGGACAGAAATAGTGCTAGAGTGGTTGTCTCTCTCTCTTACGATAAGAGCGGTGGGGGACCAATCATCTCACAAGTCTATGCTATCACCTTTCACCATCACTCTCTCTCAACTGTCTCTCTCTCGAACTCTATCTTCGTTGCTTTCGGCCGCAGCCACCAATCAACTCACTGCTAGAAAAAAAGAAAACTGCTCCACGACTATTTCTATCTCTTTTAATGAAGTCTTCAACTCCTCTTATACGAATGCTCCGTCTATTATATAAGTTTATGTTCTATGTGCAGTGACCATGTTTATGCGCAAAACGTAAAACAATGTAACAGTTTTAATGACTCAGAATGCATATGGGCTAACCGGTCTAATAGCGCACCAAATCAAATGAAACATGTAACGACAAGAAACGAATCGTTTCAGTCTTTTTTTTTTCAGTGTTTATTCAGTGGGTCATAGCAATATGACTTTAGTATGGAATTATTTTTCTAAAATATCGGGAAACAAAAAAATTGTGAAGTGCAATTTGTGTTCAAAAGAAATAAAGTCTTCTGGGACAACCTCTAACCTGTTGACTCACTTAAAATGCAAGCATTTATTTGCATTCAAAACATGCTTGACAAAGAAAATCCTAGACGTAAGTAATATTTACACTATTTTTAAAATAATTTGCATAATTTTATTATATCTATTATATCTATTCACTATTGGTTCTGTCGACACAAAAGTCGTTCTATTTTTGATTAATATTAAAAAAAAAAAACAGAAACGGAATGTTGATATGTACCTTTCTGTGTTAATATGTACCTTTTTGCTAGAAAAAAATTATTGTGTTTAATATTGTATTTATTATTTAACCTTCAATTATCTAGACGCGATTTTAGCGACTAAGACTTTTTATTGCGGTCTATATATTTGTAGATTAAATGCAATATATGCAAGTAGAATATGAATATTAACAAAATATGACACTAATAAAAAATTATTTGTTATTAATAAGTTAAAGAAAGACTTATTTGTGATTGAATTTCTAATATGTATAAGTAGGAAGAAGACATACAAAGTTTGTAAAAAAAAAAATTTGTTACAGAAGCAAAACTCGTTTATGCAAAATGATAGTAATAATATAATTATTATGAACGACACAAATGATAAAGAACAATCCAGTAGTAGCAGCAGATATAACAAGTAAAGACAATATTTACTTACAAGTACTCTATACAAAGCTATATCTACTTATTTCTACTTATGTAAGTGTATGTTTTCCAGCTAGTCTCTAGAATAAAATGTGCTTTGGGACACTATCTCGTACATATTTTATCTCGTATACTTGTTTTTATTTTTTGAGTTATATTTTTTATAAATAATAAATTGCAACTTATAGAATTTAAAGCTTTTTTAAATACCCAAAGTTTAATTATTTTTGTATTTTTTAGATAGATCACACAACTCTCTCACCACTAAAACTTCTACAGCGAGTCCTGTGTCTGCATACAGCCCACAGTATTGGAGATTATTAATAAAAAGAAGAGTTTTGAAAGCGGAGGATCAAAAAACACCATAATTACCGAAGCTTTAATTCATATGATTTGTCGAGATAATATGCTCACCAAAACTGTAGAAAGAGAAGGTTTTATTCACTTATTCAAGATAATTTGTCCAAAGTATAAACTGCCTTCCAGGTCAACTTTAACAATTCTTATTGAACAAAAATATGAAAAATTTAAATTAGAACTCAAAGAATACTTAGAACAAGTCCCTTATATATCTTTAACGTCAGACATTTGCACAATCGCAAATTCAACTAGAAGCTTTCTCGTGATAACTAGTTATTTTATCAATTCAAAAACGTCCATTCTTGAGTCTGCTTGTTTGGGAGCAATCCATTTAACTGAAAAACACACGGCAGAAAATATAGTCATGGAAGAATTGTTTTCACATTTACCAAAATAGATTCGATGTTTTGCGCATATAACTAATTTAGTCGTTCAAAATTCTTTAAAAAGTACAATTGAGCTCGGAAAAATAATTACGCAAACATATTGTAACATATTTCAAACACAGTACAATTGCATCAGATGCACTCAGAGCAGGACAACTAAACCGTGGGAAAAGTGAAGGTGATACATTGTATCTCACGCAAGATGTTTTCACTCGGTAGAATTATTACTCTCGAAATGCTAGAAAAATTTGAAAAGCTAGCGCCCATTTTAGCAACAATTTTGGCAACTAAAGATCATAAAGATGGTCCTCAAATGTTGGCAGGATCGAACATTGAAATAATATCTGAAATAATTTCTCTTCTAAGGCCTTTTAAAGAAGCAACTGCTTATATATCAGCTGATAAATATGTTACTGCCAGTACCGTTTTACCATTGTGCCATAATGTGCGAGATACATTGACTGAATTAAAGCCTACTACTTGTCTTGCAATAGAATTNAAACGTAATCTACTGAAGGAAATTGAAACAAGATATATGCCTCTCGAAAAAAATAAGCTACTTTGTATTGCAACTCTTCTCGATCCCAGATTTAAAAGAGCATATGTTTTTTCTCCTCTGCTTCAGACAGAAGCTATATCGCAGATATGCCAAGAGATTATAGGAATATAACAAAGCAGCGAGACCTCTCTTTACTGCAAGAAAAGAACTCATCTAATGTAACCGAAGAGATAGAGTCAATCTCTATTTGGGCGAAGCATTTAAAAAGAATAAAAAGAAATACAGATAGAGATGAATTATTTACTAGTCAAATGCCACTTGAATTAAAATTATATTTTAATTCAGAAGTGCTATCATTATCGGAAGATCCTATTACATATTGGCAGAGCTGAAAACATGGACTCCTCTACTCACAGAAATTGCCTTAAAATATTCTATAATGATGGGATCTTCAGTTGCTTCAGAAAGAATTGTTTCGGCTCTTAATAACGTGGTTACCGATAAACGAAGTTGATAAACAAGTCGTCATATAAATGAGGCTGTTTTTCTTACTTACGCTACAAAAAACATGATTGACTAATACAAATAGTTCCTACTTTATTATTTACTTTGTAATTATTAGTTTCTAATTAGTATCAGTATATTCCGAATCTTGAAAATCTTAACATTTTTTTATGTTTTTATTCTGTGATCTTATGTTTATATAAGTTGAACATTTTTTATGTACTTATGTGCGTGAACATAGGTTAATATATTGAATATAATCTAATACATTATAAAGATTAAAGTTTATTATGTATATATTTAAAATTAAAGAGATATTAATACTTTCACATTTAATTTGTAAAGATTAAGTTCTTTCATTCATAATCTGATTTGTTATTCTTCTGAATATATTTTTATCTACCATCACAAAAAATTTAAATGCGTTATGTAAAGATGATTATTTATTAAATTTGTGCGTTATTATCTCTCTAAATTATAAATTTAATTTATATATTGTATTGTGTTTATTTATAATACAAAGTTTATTCATTAAAAGTTTATTTGTAACATGTGTGAAAGTTTATTTGTCATACGTGAAAGTTTATTTGTACACAATAAATAAAAGTGCAATTATTAATTGAATAAACTTATTTAAAACTTTCTTTAAATATATTCTACAAAAACTAAAGTTTAAAAATAAAATAATAAAACATTATATTTTTTAACTTTTAGTCTTATTTCAGATCTTTGAAGTTTACTATTTAAGAACAAAATACATTCTATTTGGAAGTCACTAATGTAAAGTATTAAAAAATTTGTATTGTGTTTCTTGTTTATGATCTTTAAAGTATTAATAAGTTAAAAAACTTTGTTATTAATTACTTAAAACATTTTATTATTAGTTATTTAAAAACTTTAATCATTTTATTTTATTATTAAAAAAATTTGAAACCATTGCTATCATAGAATTAAGTTTTCTTTTTTCTAGTTTTTAACATTTTATGTTGTCTATAGAATATATATTCAATAAATTTGACTATTTATTCGATTCGATATAAATCATTATTAGATTATTCTATATATTGCTTACCCGATAGGTTTGCTCGATATCGATATCATTAATGCCTACATACTAATACGAGATAGTATATAATTTTTTTTCTGTTTACAGTAATTACTGCTTTCACCGTTATGGCATTAGTTCAAGAATATATCGCAAGGACGGGCGTAGCCCGTCTCTGTATGCGCTTTGCCACCTGAGCGTGTACTTAGTTTTTTGTGAATATCTCGAAAACTAAAGACGAGCGGCGGTCATATGTATAAGGAAAAGTTGTTCAGAATGTTAACCTTGACAACATATTTCAAGGTCATCAAAACCACTGAGGTCCCCCTTAATGTAAATAATTACCAAGAATTATTTCATGTCAAACACTAGAAAAAAAACTTAAAAAAATGTTTTCTTGATAGATTCTTAATATAGTGCTATTTTTATTTTAAATACCGTGATCTGACCTCTTAAAAGTACCTAGAGAAAATTGAATCCGCTCCTAGAACATTATTTATGAAAAACATCCGCTCTTTACGCGATATACTTAGACCAGATCATATCCTTCAAGATACTCGTTACCGGCTATCGTAATAGGAAATATATATACGTACATGTGCGTGTAACTGCCTGCTGCTATTTTTCGTCTAAGCAATGCGTAAAACCGCGCCGTGTTCGGCATGCAAATTTTATTTTAGCACCTTAAGTGCCTCTGCTTCTGGATTGCAAAAAGTGACGAGAAGAAAGAAAGAAAAAAAGAAAAAACGCGGATATGATCTCGCCAACATCTTGGCAAGTTCAAAGCTTCTGGAAAGAAAGAAGCTGCCTGCTGGATATCGTGACGCGAATTATTTTCATTCTTATAAGACAAAGTGGCAGAAGTGAGGCGATGTTATGCAGATTTAATTCGTTATTTTGCGTTAGAAAAATGCTATGATATCGTGTGAAAGTCGCGAGCAGATATATGTATATTGTATATATATTGTATATATGTAAGTATAATACATATTTTGTCACAACTACATCGTCGAGTTGTCGCGGGAAGCCTAACACACTCTCTTTGCTTGCCCGAAAGGGTTGCTTGCCCGAAACACATTTTCCACGTTTTCCCTACAGCGTAGATCGACGTTTCAGACCGAGCCTATCCCACTAACGTGAGTTGGTAGGTGGATCCTGGTGGATCAATAGCCTCTGTCTGGCCTCACCCTCTGCCGCCAGCCTCAGTGCCCTCATTCGCCGACAACTCAACTCCAAACTCTTCTCATTCTCTCTCTATATTTATCTTTCTCTCTTCTAGGGCTGCGCGCGCGCGGGCGTACACACACACACACACACACACACACACACACACACACACACACACACACACACACACAC
>NW_018020888.1:113125-116899 GCF_002006095.1 Pseudomyrmex gracilis | reverse complement strand
CACACACACACACACACACACACACACACACACACACACACGCACGCACGCACGCACGCACGCACGCACGCACACACGCACGCACGCACAGTATTTCTGTTTCTTTCTTTCTTTCTCTGTTCCACTATCACGAGATCACCCTTACGCATCTCACGAATATCGCGCAAGCACACATAGATGCACATCCACATACACTTAAGCAAAGATTGCGAGATATACGTAGCTTTATAACGAGAGTTGCACGCAGAAACGTATAGTTCTCGTATTCGAGACGCGTCTATGTTTGTATACGTGACCGAATAAAACGCGTGCACGAGGTTTTACGGTATGACTGCGTGTACGAAGAGGATATGTAGACAAAGAGGGAGTTACCACGCACGGAATGACCCATTTTTTAGCATTTCACCTGTTTTGTTTTTCCACCCTTTTTTTACGCCAGAGCCCTACTTTGTTAATGGCCTCCACGTCGCACTGTAGACGCCAGACGGCTTCTCCGATGCGAGAGTAATGGCTGTCGCCATTTTTCATGCGCGCACTCGCTTCGTATCTCATTGCTACGCGTCGCCGCTGGGCGTTTGTAGACCGAAGATAGATGAAAGTATATACGCCGCGTACACAACAGAACTTTCGATTAACGATTCTCCAACGTCATTGGTCGGTTTGCATGAGGTGCGATGCACCATACATAAAACGCGAAAATTAAATTAAAAAAGCGAATTATACGAAACATATGTTAAGCGACTTTAACGGAGCAATACACAAATCGACTCGAGAATACTGCGTCAGTTTACACGCATATAGATTATCTTAATTACAACTTGGTGCTATTATCTCGATTTGCATATAAATTTCTTGACAAAAGTGTAATTAACAAGATACAAGTCACACATTTGAAAAATCTACTAACCTTTAAAAAAATATGAAAGAGAAATAGACATTATTTCATTTACATTTAAATTCTGTAACTTGTATTAGCGCTTGGCGCTTCAAACTTATTGATTCTTTCTTCTTTTTTGAAAGTTTAGCTTCTATCTGTATTTAAAGAAAATCGCGCGTGTCATGTTCTCTTTGTATTCTCTATGTTGTGTTTTTTATTTCCTTGATCGACATTATAGTAAGAGAAACAAAATATTTTTCTATATAAATTTTTAGTGCGCGCACCAAAAGTTTGAAATATAAATGCAAGTCAAAGAGACGAATAAGAAAGACAAAAGTAGAGACTAACCGAATTTTATTTTCTATCATCTTTAAAGCCTTTGTGTCAACGCGGAGATGCAAAGTCTATTAAAATTCTACTCAGAAAGCCATATAAACTGCAGTCTGTATTTCGTTAGCAACAATTAGAGAGTAAAACTCAATATTGCGGTAATACCTACGGTAATAACACGTGCAGCATATACTAGAACTTAAACAAACGCATGGCGTTTCGAATGAAATAAAGAAAAACAAAAACGACGCGGCATGATACGCGACAAATAGCTTATCCATATTTTGATTTTCATGTTTTTGTCGCTTACGTTTTCGCGTCAATGTTTACGTAAACTCTTTCGCCGGCCGTGTACGACGTCACGAAAGAAAATGACAATACTCGAACGTATCCAAAACAATGAACAGAACGTGCACGTACGGTAATACGAGGCTTCGTACAGATGCGTCGGAAGTAGATAAATATCGTGCTATGGTATATTTGACCGTTCTTGAACCATTGTTGTAAAACCAAATCTTGAATGTAACTTATTGAGAAACATACGAGTTTCTCATTCTATGAAATCCTATTATTTTTCTCGCTTTTTTTATTATTGGTTTGCCGTTTTTTGTTAATTGCGTTTGACCGATAGCTTTTTCCTGTACGATTATCAAATAAAGATATCTAATTTTAGTAGATTCTTGGTGGACCAAAGTTAAAATCATCAACTTTTCTTAAGAAAAACTACTTTTCTTAGGTACAAAAATATAAAGCTCATAAAAAAGAAAAAAATAGATAAAATGTGTTCTTTTGTAAGAACAAATGCTATAGTGTCGCTAATATTTTATTTTCTAAACATTTTTCGAAAGAATCACTGTAGTATTGCTCTTGTAATTATTTTTGCAGTAAATAGATAATCATTATGTGTATGTATCTGCTTTCGTAAACTTGTGGTCAAGGGCCGGACCAAGATTAGATACGGTCCTGTCTTGATATTCTGGAATATGGCGGGAAACGGGATCCGGGAGTTCCCTATAACGTTACTCGGCTACCCACGACGGTGCGTATTACGTATCACATAGATAGACGCGGTATATGCACGCTTGGTATGCATTGGAAACCCAGTGCAACGGGCGCATTGTTACCAAAGGGTGCGGGGCGTCCAAGAGCCGGACAGAAGCCGGGAGTGTTGGCGGTGGCGGTGGCGGTAGCAGCTGAGGTCGGTTGTAATGTATTAGAGCGAGAACAGGAAAGGTCTCGTTGGTGAGAGCGAAAGAGGAACGATCGAGGTTGGATTCAAATCAACATTTTACTACCCTGTAAAACTGCCTCATTTTGTAACATTGCTCGTTGGTACTGGCACTCTTAAACTCCACGTAAGTTCTAATTTATTACCGTGCCAGTCAAGATTTTGCTCACCGCTGTCGCGTGATCTTTAAGTCAGATCATTGGAATAGAATCTACACCAAATGATTTTTCAAAAAGCGCTCGACAATCGGCGTTGTTGCATCGTAAACAATCGTTAGAGTCGGGATTGTATGGACCATACAATGTTAAAAACAATTGATATCCTGGATATTTTATAAAAATGTTTCTCCAAATCGAGATAATCAGCTCGTTTGTTCCGCAAAACACAATGATAACAGTATCCCGTTATGTGTTCGAGAGACAGAAACAATCGATGCTTGTCGAATTATTAGAGAGAGTGCTGTTATCTGATGTACAAAAATTTGATTCTAAAAAAAATTCAAATAATTGTAAACAGATGAAGCAACTTCTAACAAAGCATGAACTTTATAATCATTAAATTTAACATTATAATTTATAGTATTATATTGCGTGTGTAATACACTATGTGTACTACGTTGTAACGATCTCTGTTATAACAGTGCATCTTCTCCTATCTGGTTTATATATATAGGGTGTCCCAGAATTGGTGTGACATCTCTCGTAGGCAGGTAGAAGGAGTAAAACTGAGTCGAAAAGTCCTGAACCATTTTTTTCTATTATTTATAATAAAGGAGTAATTATTGAGCGCTCACACACACCAGGCGCGTGGCTCACTGACGTGCGCCTGACTAAAGGTCGGCGCTGATTGGCCTGATTTACTCAACAATTACTCCTTTATTATAAATAATAGAAAAAAATGGTTCGGGACTTTTCGACTCAGTTTTACTCTTTCTACCTCTCTACGAGAGATGTCACACCAATTCTGGGATATATGTATATTTTGTTATCACTATTTATAATTTTTATGAACCTTGAGTGCCTGTTATCTCCTCATTTCGACAAACATAATTAATTCTAGGTCAATGTTGAATTCGCGTGCTGTGACAATAGGTACGGATCATTCGATACATGGCTAAGTAACAATTTGAGTAGCAATGAAATTTTAATACGATGCAATTAGGACCTGTTAAAGCTTTGAATTGAGCAAAACTCGGAATGACTATTGTATCTGACTCTGAAATTCATGAGTGAGTGAGTAAGTGAGTGAGTGAGTGAGTGAGTGAGTGAGTGAGTGAGTGAGTGAGATGAGTGAGGTGAGTGAGGTGAGTGAGGTGAGTGAGGTGAGTGAGGTGAGTGAG
>NW_018020888.1:99045-113060 GCF_002006095.1 Pseudomyrmex gracilis | reverse complement strand
GTGAGTGAGTGAGTGAGAGAGAGAGAAAGAGAGAGAGAGAGAGAGAGAGAGAGAGAGAGAGAGAGAGAGAGAGTACGCGAGGAGTAATACATGTTTTTGTTGGTAATCTACAATGATTTATGTTGGACGCATCTTCGTAACGTATTTTTGTTGCATTTCTTTCTGTATCGTATTCATCTGCGGTCTCCATTTTCTACACGCATTTTCTAACCTATATATTTTTTATAATTTTGTATTTTCTCTACTGACCGTAACAATGAGAAAGGTGTATATAGCAACCATCACTTACACATCCCGTAAAATCTTTCAACAAAAAAACTACAAAAATGTAAAAACTGAGAAACGAGGTATAAAAAGACAATTTTTCGTTCATTTTAAAGGTTCAAAGGTTCTTTGATTGTATAAACGTCAAAATATGCTATAGTACCAAAAACATACTATGAAGTAATGTGGTTCTCGTTCAAGTCGACTGCAATTTCTCAAATAAGATAATAAGAAAGTATATAATAACAAAACATAGATCTTAGATTAGATCTGACCCAGAAGATATATTTATTTCTAGATATGTAATGTAATCTTGTTGGCTGTGATATTCTATTTGTGCGTCATTGCGCGGACAGAATGGCGAAAATACACAGTAACAACAAGTGTAACCCCAATATCCACTTTATATTCATGACGTACCGCGCCATCGCGAATTAGAATAGTTACTGGTAATGTATCTCGTTTTGAGCTTAGCGTGGTAAATATATCTTGTCGCCGATTCTGTTTAATTCTCTATGGTTAGCTCAACTCTTTTCGTTTTCAGTCTTAATAACTGTGCGTACTCGGAAGCAAAGCACGCACGCAATTTTACGATGATTGTGCAGCGGCTTCTTATCGAAATATACATTTTCTTCCTTAAAACCCAAGATTCTTTCATTCCCATTTTTATATTCTCGAAGAAAATCCAATTGGCCTTGGGAGAGATGCATTCATTTTATGCGTCACGGGGAATGAGTAAGAAGTCGGTTGTTTGGAAATAAAAGAAGAGAAAACAGTAGGCAGCTTTACGAGAATCCGTAAGCGTTTTGTATGTTTCTTATGTTCCGTAACGTCTACACTGTCACCGGTCGCCAGCAATACGCCGAAGGTTATGTTACATTTTAATCCACTAACAGCAGCAAGACAAGTCGTTTGCGTTCGCTTGATTTAGGCGATCGGTTAAAACAAGCAAAGACCAAAAAAACGTAATGCTTTAACGTATTAAGTGTTGGAATTAATTCGTAGCGTTTTACAAGAGATGGCGTAGGTAGTACAGTATTTCGTTGTTACTTACAGTAATGTATTCATCGTGAAACAGCTGTCATTGGACGTTATTTGCTTTACATAACCTTTTTTTGAATCGTAAATAACAACACTTTATAATTTATTGAATATGTCAAAATTTGTGCCGAATAAAGTGTTTTTGCGGGGAGTTTTACTTCATTACTTTAATACAAACAAAAGTGCTGC
Organism: Pseudomyrmex gracilis; assembly: GCF_002006095.1. Taxonomy (NCBI): domain Eukaryota; kingdom Metazoa; phylum Arthropoda; class Insecta; order Hymenoptera; family Formicidae; genus Pseudomyrmex; species Pseudomyrmex gracilis. Next base: position 111,566 of record NW_018020888.1, on the reverse strand, counting down.
TGAAGCTCATCGTATTTTAGTGGAAGCGTATGGTGAACATGCTCTAGCTGAGCAAACGTGTCGGAAGTGGTTTGCACGTTTTAAAGCTGGTAATTTCGACTTGGATAACAAGGAACGATCTGGCCAGCCGAAAAAATTTGAAGATAATGATTTGGAGGCATTGCTCAATGAAGACTCATGTCAAACACTTCAAGAATTGTCTACATCATTGGAAGTTGACTTATCAACAGTAGGAAAACGTCTTAAAAGTTTGGGCATGATCCAGAATACGGCCGGAATACTCCAAAAAACACGACAAAGTCATTTTGCTGCACGACAATGCTCGTTCGCACGTCGCAAAACCGGTATAAACATACCTGGAAACACTTAAATAGGAAATCCTACCCCACCCGCCGTATTCTCCAGATGTTGCTCCTTCTGATTACCATTTGTTTCATTCGATAGCTCATAGCCTGTCTGGGCAGAAGTTCACTTCTTACGAAGATTGTCAAAAATGGGTCGATTCGTGGATTGCATCTAAAGACGAAGCATTCTCCCGACACGGTATTCGTTCCCTGCCCGAAAGATGGTCAAAAGTAGTAGAAAGTGATGGGCAATACTTTAATTAATGTATTTTTTTATTCTCATTTAAAATAAATAATTTTTTTTCATTAAAAAAACGCTACAAATTAATTCCAATTTCTAATAGTAAGAAAGGGCCAATACGAGCAAGACCAAGTTGTTATGTTAATATGTTTATTATTTTAATATCAGACGTTTCGATCCAATATTTAGGATCTTCAGTGATATTCTAATTAAGAATCAGTAAAAGCAATCAGTGAGCGGAATGTCGCGTAAAGCAGTTACATGTTGATGTCAAAAGTATAGTCAAAGTTTATGATCTTACTCATAACACGACATCGAAAAAACCTTTCTCGATGTCGTGTTATGACTAAGATCATAAACTTTTGACATTAACATGTAACTGCTTTTTACGCGACATTCCGCTCACTGATTTTTAATTAGAATGTCACTGAAGAAGATCCTAAATATTAGATCGAAACGTCTGATAATAAAATAATAAACATATTAACCATAACAACTTGATCTTGCTCGTATTGACCTTTCCCACAACGTTGATATTCTCACGAGCGAATATTTTCAAGGTAATGTGCTTTAGGAAGTGTGCGCTTTTGCGTGTGTGCGTATGCGCGTGTGCATGTGTGCGCGCGCGTAGACGAAAAAGCTAAAAAGAAAGAAGTTTAAAAAAGCGCTTTGCGGATATATTAAATAAGCATTTCTCATAACGTGAGTCGAGCCATCATTTGGCAAGACGTCTCGCGATGGTGCATTAGTACATTCCAAAACGACGGGCAGATGGGTCGGAAGTAAAACACGTCCGACAGGCATTCCTGTTCGCGACACAAACGTTATAACTTCACTCGCGACATAAAGACAAGCCATTCCGATATTACGACAAATGGGAAAGTGCGATATTAGAAGTTATCCGTTGCACGTTTTATACTTCGCCAATGGATCGAGCGCATAAAACTATAAACAAATTTGCATTTATATGCAAAACTAAAAACTTTCAACGATACGACGTATAACTCGTTTGATGCGAAGGTATGATTTACAAGATTATAAAAAGGTATCAGTAGTGACGTTAAAATTGCGCCACAAAAATCGAAGACTGATCCGAACGATTGGATAGACTGAATAAAATGATAATCTTTGTAAAAATCTATTCCGCGTGTTTTTATTGATCATATTCGCATATCTTATTTTCTAACTTTTTTCCAGTTTTTAACGCCGTTTTACGATTTTACGAACTTAGACATCGACCTTACAAATCTGCAATTTTTAGCAGATTATCAAGATTCAACAAAAAATGTTATCACAAAAGTCACGTTAAAAGAGTTATTCTGCTTTTACGAGTTTACAAGATTTAGTTTTAAGCTGTTACAAACATGTATCGACTGATGTTGAGGTCACACCACGAAGTAAGAGTAAGGAGACTTAACTAGATAGTGTATAGAAAAAAAAGTTAGTTAATAAAAATGTTCCATGTAGAAGGAGATTTGCTGAATGGAATAACTTGCAACATTTCGTCGCCATCTTAAGGCTGCGTTCCAATATTCACTGCTGATACTGGAAATCTGTAGCACATGTAACGTGAAGTATAGATTTTTAGTACTGGCAGTGAATATCAGAACGCAAGTCTGTTCTTTTTAGTTGAAGAAGAAGTGGCTGCAGAAATATTCGTACTATGCGCAATCATGTGCAATATATTATATTTATTACAAATCTGGCATCCTATATGGAGGAAAGAAATTATTTCGTCAAATATATGTCTATATATATATATATATTTAAGCACATTCTCTGCACAACATCCTGCAAACGGCTTACACAACCCGAATTTAATTCATTCATTAATTTAAAAAGACTTCTGAGTCTCGAAGAATCTTATTCTTCTTCATTATTAATTTGAGATCTACGCTGGTGGGAGACGGCGTTATTATCAGATTTACATTCGATAGATGTGCTGAGTATTGCGAGACAAACTCCAAGTGCCTCGGTAGCCTACAGGGAAGGCGACGGCCCGGAAAGCCGGAGATTCCAGGTTCGACTCCTGGCTGAGGAGTTTTTTTCGCAATAATTTAAAATTAGTTAAGGGGGTATACGGGGTCCTTCATACATACGTGATGCAAATCTGGCATTCTATATAGAGGAAAAAAATTATTTCGTCAAATATATGTGTATACATATATATATATTTAAGCACATTCTCTGCACAACATCCTGCAAACGGCTCACACAACCCGAATTTAATTCATTCATTAATTTAAAAAGACTTCTGAGCCCCAAAGAATCTTATTCTTCTTCAATTATATTTAATTAATTACCCTAATAAGAAGCCATTTACAAAATTATGTGACGAAATCTTGCACTAAAATTGTAATTTGCAATTATACAGACATATTTTAGGAAATAGATGTAAAAACATTGATCTTTTCTGAAATATTTGTAGTTGTTTGCAAAATTACTTTCCAAATACTATTTCGGCAAAAGAATAACGATATAGCGAATCATCTTAGCAGTATATTTGCAAAATTAATTTCACAAAGAAATTGTCCAATAATTGAGAAAAGGAATTCAGCTATGTGATGTTTAAAATATGTAGAAATATGATTGAAATCGTCGTCACTCATGATGTCATATTTGTACAATATTTTCACAATTTGCCTATTGGAGATATATACTGTGAAAATGCATAACGACTTTTTCGCAATTTTTGACAAATATTATTTACAAAATTTTATTTCGAAAAAACTGTTGCGTTATGGCGAATCATCTTAGTGCAATCATTGCAAAATCGTCGCCATTCATGATGCCATTTTTGTGCAATATTTTCACAAATGTGCCTATTAGGATATTGTTTACGTGCAAATAATTTTGATAATACAATTTATAGTAAAAAACAGACTAAAAAAAATAATAAAATATGTATACAAAGTGTCTTATTTTAACTAAACACTCAAATATTTCAGTCGCAACGCATTAAAAAAAAATGTTTTAGACAAAAGTTATATGGCATTGAGAGGTAATAATAACGTTATCAATTTAATTGTAGATCTCGCCACTTTCGAGATTTTATTATGGCAATCATTTTTTTAAACGGAAATCGATTTTTTTCTTGAAATAAAAGTTGTAGCTGATAATGAAATAAATGCAACGGTTTTCTTATTTTTTAAATTTGGATCATTTTTCACTGAGTTACAGCCAGAGTTGGGACAGTTAGTTCTAAAAAGTAACGCGTTACCGTTACTCGTTATCCATTGAAAAAAGTAAATCGTTACCGTTACTCGTTACCGATTGTAAAGTAACGCGTTACCGTTCCTTAGAAGTAACGAGTATAGAATCGTTACTTTCCGTTACTAAAACGTGATTACATAAAAGATCATTCGACTTTTTTTTACATTTAGAAAGAACACCAGAGAAAAAGGAACTTTATTAATAAATTTAAACTTGTATAAAGCATATTTATAGTTCTACAATTTTAAAGATACATAAAGATATATATTTTTAACATTAAAATATATTTAAAAATTTTAGATATATTTAAGAATTTTATTTTATCATAAATGTAAACTTAACAATAAAACTTAACAATAAAAACAATTAAGTATGTGATATAAATAATCTTAGTACTTATTAATAATACAGAAGAGAGAGTAGGCACAAATGTTAAATACAAATAATTTCTAAGTAGATTTTAGATAATTTGTATAAGTGTAATAACACACATTTAGGATAAAAATGGCTACTTTCGGAGTTTTTATTGAAATGGACACATGTCTTTCTTTCCTCAGAATAAGATATATGTTCTATAAATGAATAATGTAAAGTTAGATAAGATTTTTCTTTAGAGACACCTTTTTAAAGATATTTTATCATGATAAATTTCTTAAAGATTTATCTCTCTTGAAAGATATATTTTCAAAAATACAGTTTGTTCATTTTTAATAAAAGTTGATGTTCTATCGTATCATCATATAGACGACTTCTTTGTGGTGTTAGTACTAATCCTCCGATGCTAAATAATCGTTCAACGGCTGCACTACTGGGAAGTGCAGTATTATATATTCGATAAAGAGTTGTTTAAGTTTTGAATAATCTTGTAAGGCTTTAACAATTAAATTTTTGGATTTAAAAAATCTTTGCGACTCTTCTTGTGTAGATTCATCTCGTGTTGTTTGTTGACGGAAAACAAAAAAGACATCGTTTTCATCGGATTTAGATCACTCTTTGGAGAATTTTCGTTTGATTGAATCCCTAACACGTTTTCTAAATAGCTTTCTGCAAGTTTCCGTTTTTCTCCTGTTATTCAATTCAATTTGAATTTTGAGTGTAAGCAACTAGCAATTAGTAATTCCTTTTTCTCAAACGTAACGTCACATCTAAAGTTAAATATCAAATCAATAAAATAAATCACAACATTACTTTTTAATTATCAAACTGTATGAGCAAAATGTATTAAATATTAAAATGTATTAAATACTAATTGAATAAACTCGTGAGATGATGAACCGACATATTTCGATAGATGCGAGCAAAATGTTCGTGTATGTGCTTTTTTATTAAATTCCAAGAAAAATTACAGACAAAAAATTTCAATCCCTTTGTTTGAATCTTTATCAATGTATAACAGAATTAAATTATTAATTAAATTATTAATGCTTCACATTGTAAGTGCGCAATCATCTTACTAATTTTTAATTTTAATTAGTTTTGTTTTGTACACTGATGAAGATCTAGACAAGGAATCAAACAGTCTGTAATTTTTCTTGGAATTCAATGTTATCTGCAATTAGCGTCTGTTTTATGGGCATCTGTAGACAGGACGTGTTACGCGAGATTAGAACCAACTTGATAGCCAATCAATATGCTACTTTTCTACAAAAGCATAATGTTGACTAGCATTGCGCATAACGCATTGAAGCGTTTTTCTGCAGGCGCTGTTATGTAAGAAAAATATTATAAATTTGAAAGTAACGATAAAGTAACGCTTCATTTTGTTACTCGTTACCAAAGAAATGTAACATCGTTACTGCTTTCGTCACAAAAAAAAAAGTAACGTCATTTCGTATCTTCTCTAGTTGTTGTATTGCTGCTATTAACATCAGATTATGCCTCTTTCAAAACCAAACAATTTTAGTTTGATGCACTTTTCCTCACTATTAAAGGCAAGCGAGTTATTCAGGTGGCCCGTTTTCAGGCTAGCGTTACATTTGTCATACGACAAATGTAATATTAGGCTTAGCGTGTGGATAAGTGTACGTAAACTTTGGAACGTTGTAAAACCCAGTGAAAAATGATGCAAATTTAAAAAATAAAAAACCGTTGTATTTATCTTATTACCAGCTACAACTTTTATTTCAAAGAAAAAAATCGACTTTTGTTTAAAAAAATGGTTGCCATAATAAAATCTCACAAAAGTGGCGAGATCTACAATTAAATTGATAATGTCATTATTTTCTCTTAATACCATATAACTTTTGTCTGAAACATTTTTTTTTAAATGCGTTGCGACTGAAATATTTGAGTGTCTAAGCTAAAAGAACACTCTGTATATATTTTTTTCTATGCAACATTAATATTTTTCAAACAATGAGTATGTGTAAATACGGTCAATAAGAGCCATTCGCTGGATGTTTTTTGCGGTAATATTCGTGTATATATGTGTACACATGTAAATCTTACACGTGAGCTTTTAATTAAGTCAATTTTTAATTGAGAACTTTCAATTCTAAAACTCATATAGGATGCTAATTTTGCATCTCATATATGAGAGACCTCGAATATCCCCCTAATTAATTTTTAAAATTTGTTTGAAACTTCAGAGCCAAAGATTCTCTATTAAATTGTTAATTTACGCGGGTGGAAGAAAGTGTTACAGAAGTATCAGATCTTCTACGATAGAATTACAAAGTCAAGGGGATTACGCTCGCAGTAACAACAAACAAGATAGGTAAGAGGTCAAAATCGAGCAAATATAAAGTTTGTAAATATATATTAAACAAAATATCAATTACATGGAAAAACAAAACGTTTCGTCTCTAACTTGAGACTTCTTCAGTCGTAATACATCATAAAACAAAGCAAAAAACATAAAGAAAAAATTTTAAAAAATTACGCAAAACGGTGTGTAGTATTAACATACAAAGATGTTTTTTCGGGTTTGAACCGCGTTAGTGTCATTTTTATACCGACGTTTCGTGAACATTACAGCTCACTTCATCAGGGTTTAAAGAGCAGCCTGATACTAATGTTGTAATGTTCACGAAACGTCGGTATAAAAATAACACTAACGCGGTTCTAATCCGAAAAAACATCTTTGTATGTTAATTACGCAAAACATTTTAAGAATATAAATCGGCAATCATATCGATGGTGTTAGCAGTGACAGTACGTTCTTTTTATGTATATATCCTCTCTTTCGTGTGTGTGTGTGTTAAATTAGTAAAACATAATAAATAAAAGTCATTGCTATAAAGTTGTCATGAGAGGTAAAAAGATGTAATAGAGTCCTGGAATAGCACAACCACAATTAAGAGACCGCAAACAAACCGAAATGTCAAAAAACAGAACTGACTGTAATTGAGTTCCAGCGATTTGTTATTGTGAGTAAAGATTATTTATTAATATTACCGCGTGTTATAACTCAGAGGTTTGTCTATGCTTAGATTTAAGGATTTTGAAAAAGACCGAATACAACGGTCGAAACGTCAATCAAGGAATAATGTAAATTAAAAGAATAAATTACTAAACAATCAACACTACATCAACCGTGTTTTATATGCTCTCATTGGCCTATATCGTTTAATTATTGTATTTTTGAAATTCAGAGCATTACATACTTTATTTAGATTTAATTTATTTTACTTTTTTTATTTTTAATTAATTTTTATTAATGTTTACTTACTACTTATTTGTTTATTTCAATTTCATATGTTCCATGCTTTTCTAACCCTTTACAATCTTTTCTCATCATCTGTCATTTACAATTTCAAGATGGCGATAAAATGTTGCAAAGTATTCTTTTTAGCAAACCTGGCTCTTCAAGGAATATTTTTCATAACCACTTTCAATCTGTGCAGTTAGGTCTCCTTATTCTTACTTCGTGGGTCACACTAAGCGATATGCTACGTACTATGGTTATTATGTTTGCTACACTGAGTAGACACATTAAAATAAGTTATGTTTTGGATTAATGTTTTTATTTGTCAGAGTTTTGCCTAAATGTTGGTAGGTAGAAGTGTAAGAAAAGTAGTGACAAAATTCTAACGACAAAATTTGTATTATTATCAAAATTTTATCACTGCGCATATAGAAAAAAAAGTAATTTTTTTCCATACATTCTGTATCTATTAATTTCTTTATCTATAGATTTTGATATTCTTCTCAAGCGTTACGTACGCTACATACGCTATGTTTGTTATGTTCTTAAAAAATAGCTTTCTTTGTCGATAATGTGACTCATATAGCATAAACACATTGAAATCGAATAATCTTGAGAAAAAATCGATTGGCTGCAATTTGATTTTTTCCAACGCACAAGAGACATCGACGTAGATACACGGTATATTATTATTGTAAATACATGGACACAAAAATAGCAAGTGTTCTTTACATTTCAAACTGGGATTTTATCTGGCGTGGTAATAAAGTTTTACCGTGATTGCGTCTTTGTACATGGCATTACACTTTTCTTCGTAATGAAAATGTCTCGCGTAAGATTATTAGAGAGACAATTCTACCCGCAAGGGAAACATGACATTCTCCCGTTTGAGGTAACGTTGCAACAGCCTATGCAATTTCCTTCACAAAATTGATCCCGCCTACACAAAGAAAAGAAATACTGCAGGGCATCGGAAAAGAAGAGAGTTTCTTTCACATCCCTGTGCTGCGTTTAAAGGGTGTTGCACACGAATGAGCGTGGGCGCGAGACTGTACGGCGTGCAAAACTGATGACTTGCAACCTCCGTGGGTGTTAACGGTACAGTATACCAAGAAAAGGATACGATATTTAATCAAGAATATAAAATAATGTGTCATAATTGCAAGCATTCGGCTATAAACAGAATGTTACAAAGGCGTACGTAGGTAGGTTACGAAATTGACACCGTTCAAAAAAGTCTCTTATGAGAAGATTCTCGCAATTTCGATAAAATATTTCTTTGATTTTAGTGTTTGCAATATGTACAGATAAATATTAAAACTAAGCAAAAGAAAAAAACCTACGTAATAAAGAATATGTAAATAATAAATGGATAACTGTAGTGTTTGCGCTGCAACCCACATTAGAGTTAACCACATTACACTTATGTGTCGACATACGATTTACAATCCTCTGACTTTTGTGGAAATACATTCGGAATGAACAATCCTAAAAAATAGGCAGGAGCAGAAATACATAAAAGTTTCTCTGGTTAACTAGATTAAATCTTTCAAATAATACGAGAGCTGTTTTGGCTTAGAAACCTCACTGCAATAATTTTCCATACTTTGATGTAAGCAAAGAGCATCAGCGGCGAAACTAAGGCAGGTATGCAACGATGAAAAAAGCATTAAAATCTAAACATTCCTGACGCTTGGAACAAAATGTGTTTAAAAGAGTGTTTAAGGAGTGTTTAAAGGACATGGTTCCGGTACGTAGATGACACCTTTGTCATTTAGCAACATGGGGAGAAAGAACTCTATAACTTTTTTGATTTTCTCAACAAACACCCAAACATTACCTTTACATTAGAAACAGAACAACATGGTAAATATTCTTTTTTAGATGTCTTGGTCACAAGAAAACCAGACGGCTCTTTAGGCCACCAAATCTATAGAAAACCCATCCACAACAACACGGATATTTACACGCTGCATCACACCACCATCCAGCTCAAAAACAAGCTGTGATAAACTCACTAGTCTACAGAGTGTTCACTATATGCGACAAAGATAGCATTCAAAGCGAACTCAAAAAATTAAAAAATACTCTACTACAAAATGGCTATATATTGCAACAAATAAACAAAGTAATTAAAAAACAGCAAACCAAATTCTCTACCATCCAAAACACGCCAGCACCAGAACAAACAACGAACTTAAAGAAATGAATCACTTACCTCCCTTACATAAAGGGGGTCACAGATAAGATTGGCAGAATCCTGAACAAACACAACATACAAACAATCTACAAACCACCGAGTAAAATAGGACAGATTCTCAACAATCCAAAAGATAAAAGACCACCATTAGACACACTAGGAGCGTACAAAATACCTTGTTCATGCGGTAAAGTATACATAGGTGAAACTGGTAGGATGATAAGCACACGACTAAAAGAACATCAGGCAGCAATACGTCTAAAACATTACTCACAATCAGCATTAGCAGAACATCATTTGGAAACTGGTCACACAATTATGTTCGATCAAACCCAAGTACTAAACAAAACTACAGCCTACTTCCCTAGAAAGTACATGGAATCCCTGGAGATATACAAACATCCAAACAATCTCAACAGAGATAATGGACAAACAACTAGTTCACTATGGCACTCTATCCTGCCATAACACATTCCCCCTCTCTCTTACCACTACACTCCCCTCTACTACTTCCCCTCCCACCCCAATCTAGCGCTATAAAAAAAGGACACCTGACCAGGAGCATCTCAGTATCAGGTTGCTCCTTAAACCCTAATGAAGTGAGCTGAAATGTTCACGAAACGTCGGTATAAAAATGACACTAACGCGGTTCAAACCCGAAAAACATCTTTGTATGTTTAAAGGATTGTTTACAGGGATTATTTGCGCATTTACAAGATTTCGAAAAATTTTATAAAAAATTTCATCGGTCGATTTACGTTGCAATGCTCGTCGCAACTGTACTCCCGTAAATTTTGAACTTTTTCCGTGCTCATGTAACATGTTTTCCATGAACTTTTAGATTTGACGCATCTTTCCTCTGCGTTATTCGTTGTCTCTAGCTATTTCAAGAGGCACGGTAGTGCCTCACGCCAAGTTCACGCGTAGCAAAGCCGGACCGTGACTCTTTTACGCAAGTCACAGTTCAGCAAAGTTAAGATTTTCATATCTCAACAATGACTGAACCGATTAACTTCATGTTGGTCTCAATCGATTCGGGGTAAAAAATGAGAAAAAAAGTATTGTAATAGTCTTTTTGTACATGCTCTCTGAGCAAAGATTTTTCGATATAAAGTCATTGTTTTGTCAGAATACGGAAAAATTCAGAATCGTCGTCTGACTAGACAGGCCAATAGTGGGGAAATGTATTTTTCATGTAGTTTCTACTAGATGGCGACTGTCTAATGCGACGCATGATAACAGAAAAAAAGAGATAATAGTACGTCTGCTCTCTTTCTATCCGAAAAGATACCCGAAGCGCTAAGTGAATTAATAATGAGTGAAACAAAGAAAGAGAGAAAGCGCAACAAGAACAATTCGATCATTCATCATCAAAAGACTCAGCAGATGATCTTATTTGATACTAACAATAAATTACAGTAAACTAAACTATTTATGTATGTATGTATAACAATATATTTTTTCTTTCTCTCAATCTCTCTCTCTCTCTCTCTTTCTGTGAGTGAGTGAGAGAGAGAGAGAGAGAGAGAGAGAGAGAGAGAGAGAGAGAGAGAGAGAGAGTATACAAAATTTGTAACTTTTTGTGAAATTAATTAAAACGGCACACATGATTTGTCGTGATATATGTATATATTTTGTGTTCTCTCTATCTCTCTCTCTCTCTCTCTCTCTCTTTTTCTGTTATATATATATGATATTTGATGCTTTCGCGGTGTGTAGTATTAACATACAAAGATGTTTCTTCGGGTTTGAGCCCGAAATTTGAACCCCTTTTTATAGGTATAAAAATGACACTAACGCGGTTCAAACCCGAAAAAACATCTTTGTATGTATGTATATATATATATATATATAACACATAGTTTTAAATATATACATAAACATATATACATATATTAAATATATCCATGTATAAACATATTAAATATATCCATATATTTAATACAATATAAATATATTAAATATATCCATGTATAAACATAAAAATACGCATATTATGTATACATATACATACGCATACTTATACAAGCATGTAAGATAGATTCGATAGAATAGGTTATTCAGTCTGAGCTGTCATATAATATGCAATGTACATATGTATATTATTCGTTATTATATGTATGTATATACATATAATGTATATTAATCGTGTAGTGCTTCGCACCAAATTCACGTACAATAAGAAAGAGAGAGAGAGAGAAAGAGAAAGAACACATAAAATTTGTAACTTTTCAGGAAAATCAATTGAGTCTTTTCTCAATCGATTGTACCAGCGGCACACGATGCCTTTTGTTGTGCTGAATCGCATGATGATATAACAATTCTTTGATTTTCAAATAACGATTGGACAATTTTGGCGCTCGCAAGTAATCCAACAAGCCAAAAAGCATTGTACCGCTGATTTAAAAGGAAGTCGATGGGTTCAGCAGTTTCTAAGATATGACGAAACTTAAATTTGTTGAATCAAATAACACTTAATATAATATAATAATATTAATGTATATCTATACATATATATGTATATTAATGTTAGTAATATAATTAGAATGTATGCTACAAAAAAAGTGATATCTCGAAAAACTTACCTTTTCAAAAAAAGGTAAAAAAAGGCGTCAAGTACACGCGCCGAAACACTGTATCCTCTCTTTATTTTATTACTTTGTTTTTATTTTATGCAAATTTAAAATCCAAACACAAACACAAAATAGGGTAAATATACAGAAAAGGTCACCCTCCTCCGATTTCAATGAGCTTGACATATGTTGTCAAGGACACCTTCCTGAGTAACAATCCGTAAATTTTAGCCGTCGCTCGTTGTTAATAAAAAAGTTATGAACAATTGAAGTTTGAAAACTAAGTTTTTATTTTGCGACATTG
>NW_018020888.1:93945-98635 GCF_002006095.1 Pseudomyrmex gracilis | reverse complement strand
AACATTTGTTTCCGACCTCTACATACTTATTGACATTATACGTCTTTGTAAAGTAAATATTTAGTATGTACGATATTTTGAAGGCTACTTTTTTATTTTTTTTGTTCGTGTTATAAGCGTGTAAGCAGCAGCCTTAGTTTTCAAACTTCAATTGTTCATAACTTTTTTATTAACAACGAGCGACGGCTAAAATTTACGGATTGTTACTCAGGAAGGTGTCCTTGACAACATATGTTAAGCTCATTGAAATCGGAGGGGGGTGATCTTTTCTGTATATTTACCCAAAATAGTATTAAAAACAGTATTATTGTGCATTATTACAATTCTGACGCATATTTCTACAAAATTGCTTTCTACAAAATCTGTTCTATAAAAGAAGTGATCAAGAAGTAGTGTCTCGCGCCAAGTTTACGCGCAACGAAGTGGCGCTCGAACTGTGTGGGCATACCGTGCCTCTTATACGCGAATTTCAGGTATTTTAAGAGTGGAGAGATTTTCACGGAGCAATATTTCAAAAACGACTAAACCGATCAACTTCGTTTTGGTCTCAATCGTATGCCTGCCACTAGATGCATACACATACGACCGCGTTGATAGAAGAAAAAGAAAGAAAGACAGGAAGCGTGAGTTAGAGAGAAAAAGAAAGAATCAAGAAGCATGGTAGTGGTTTGCGTTATTTGCGCCGGCAACATCTCCGATAGTATCGATCGTTTCGACAGTTTCCTCGCGGCGTAGTGATTTCGCGCCGGCAACACCTCCAATATAACTTTTTTTAACAAACTGTTTTGCATCTTGACACGAAATAACTACAAACTATACACTTTTAATTTATAAGAAATTTATGATAAAAAAATAATTCACAAAGCAAATAAAAAATTTTTTTGCGCCGGCAACATCTCCAATATAATTTTTTAAAAAATAAACTGTTTTAAATTGTGGCACAAAATGACTACAAACTGTATACTTTAAATTTATTTAGTAAAAAAGTAATTCAAAGAACGAATAAACAAAGTTTACATGAAATTTAGACTCCGGTAATACCTCTGACCGTGGTGGCCGTGGGGCAGTTTATCGCGACGTGGTGATTCCGCGCCGGTTTTTGATATAACTTTTTGTAATAAACTGATTTGAACCTTAGCACAAAATAAATACAAACTATAAACTTTCAATTTATGATAAAAAATTACTACAAAAAACGGACAAAAATGTTTTTCGCGCCGGCAACACCTCCGATATAAAGTTATTTTAAATAATACTACAAAAACCAAAATGCGTGATATCTCGTAAAACTTACCTTTTCAAAAAAAAAGGTAAGAACAGGCGCCACAACACGTATTGTACTTAATTTAAGAAATTAAAAATTGATTTACTACAAAAATTCTTTCTCTATAAAACCTGTTTTATAAAAAAAGTGATATCACAAAGTAGCATCAAGTAAACTTTTGTTTGTTTTATAATTATAATATACTAGAAAATTATCTACAAAATCTATTCTACAAAAAAAGTGATATATTTCTATTGTACTACAAATTTATCTACAAAATTTATTCTACAAAAGACGTGATTGTATATTATAATAATAATACAGTAGTAACGCCAATGAAAATTTTATATATAATTATATATTAAGTTCATATGATTTCTCATTATTATTATTGTGTATGATAACTTATGTAAATATGATTTCTCATTTGGCGCTATTATTGTATTATATATATATATCTACAAAATCTATTCTACAAAAGACGTGATATATATTATAATAATAATAAGGTAGTTATATAAAGTTTATATACTTAATATATAATTATGTATAAAGTTTTTATTGGCGTTACTATTTTATTATTATTATAATATATATCACGTTTTTTTTGTAGAATAGATTTTGTAGATATATATAGTATAATAATAGCGCCAAATAAGAAATCATACACAATAATAATAAAGCACTCATCGGTGTAAGATTCGCTTTGCATAACAAATCGCACACTTATATATGTAGAAACTTATGTGAAACTGTACTTTTATAGACTTATTGTTAGCTTCTGAAATACTTGATGATGTGAAATGAACTTTCGGTAAATATCGACAATAACGCACCACCTCCAATCAACTTGAGCTTCACATATGTTGTAAAGAACATTGTCCTGAGTAACATGCAAAAAATTTTAGCCGTCGCTTGTTGTTTGTTAAAAAGTTAATAACAAAAAATTTTTTATAAATAAACTCTTATTTTTCGATTCTATGTACATTTTCTTCGTGTTGTGTGTAGGCAGGGGGGGCTACGCCCCTCCACACGGGAAGAGAGGCTTCGCTCCTCCCCCTGCTCCCCCTTTCGTGTTTTGCGTGTATATTACCTTGTGTTTATATTGGACTATTTCTTCTGAATCCACTATTCATTGAAGTCTAATATAAACACAAGGTAATATACACATAAAACACGATGGGAGAAGCAGGGGAGAGGAGCGAGGTCCCTCTCTCCAAAGCCTCTCTCTGTCTACTTACAACACAAAGAAAATGTACATAAAATCGAAAAATAAGAGTTTATTTATAAAACATTTTTTGTTATTAACTTTTTAACAAAGAACGAACAACGGCTAAAATTTTTTGCATGTCACTCAGGACAATGTTCTTGACAACATATGTGAAGCTCAAGTTGATTGGAGGTGGTGCGTTATTGTCAATATTTACCAGACTTTTTTCGCGTGAAAAGTCGACAATTCATACGCAAATGGTTTCAAAATAAAAATTATTTAATGCAAAAAAACTTGACGCGGCTGCACCAAAAACTATAATGATCTAAAGTGCCACGCGGTGCGCTCACGCATATCAGGCGCGTGGTTCACTGACGTGCGCCCGGCTAAAGATCGGCGCTGATTGGCTAGATTTATTCAATAATTACTCCTTTATTATATGTAAGAGAAAAAAATGGTTCAGGACTTTTCGACTCAGTTTTACTCCTTCTACCTGCCTACGAAAGATTTTACACTAATTGTCGGACACCCTGTATATATGTATGCTTTATATATACATATAAAGCTATACATGAATACATATACAGGGTGTCTGACAACGAACTATAAAGCCGACGTGTGTAAGTAGATCGGGTCATTCTGAACAGAAAAGTTATATACCATTTTGCAAAATTCACAATATTTATTAGATATGATATATTTATGAGATATGAATTACTAAATGTGAGCCAATAAAGGCGCGGAGAACGATGATCGGATTCTATAGGCGTGCACGATTATCAGATGAAAAGAAATATGGCTTCTCTCATATAATGTCTTAGTAACGAGAGGCGGAGTAAACAAACAAAAAGCGCGGCACGACTCAGTTTCTTGCGATCGGGCGCTATTTGGCGGTACGCAGCGAGCAGCGGCAAGCGAGAAGTACAGCTAATAATTGTTCACGCCTATATAGTCCAATCATCGCTCCCCAAACTCTCATTGGCTCACATTTATTAATTCATATTTCAATAACTATTGCGATTTTTTCAAAATGGTAAATAACTTTTCTGTTCAGAATAACTCGATCTACCTACACACGTCGGCTTTATAGTTCGTTGTCAGACACCCGGTATATATGTACATCTTACACGTGAGTTTTTGAATTGAGATTTCAATTCTTAAATTCATATAGGATGCTATATTAGATAAAATCCGCCCGTTGAATTAGATATAAAGCGGCCGAAAGCGGCACAACTGTACAGTAAATACATTACAGAAGTCGTTAGATATTCTAAGGAAAAGTAGGGAAATCACGTAACTTATCTAAGCAAATTTTCATCTCTATCACTTAAGAGGATACTGGAGCTCGGCCTGTAAACTGGATAGAGACCTGTAAACCGACGTTTTAAAAACCTTTCTCTAAATTTCTCTAATTTTTAAGTTTCTTTACTGCATTACATAAAAAGTGCTTCTATAGAAGCAAATACATATAAACAACTATTTAGTGCTTTTGAAAATAGATATATAATGCCTTTTGAAACTCTTTTTTTTTCATTCATAATGATAGCATATGATAACCTATACTGTCATCACACTAAGACGTTGTTCTCATCAATTAGATAGTTATATCATAATCTGAATGTCTCATTAGATTCGTTTTTGTCGTATCTGTGGCGCTTGTTCATTGTAAATATGTACATAAGCTTAGAAATAATTCTACATACATAAATATATAGTGAGGTTATAGAAGAAAACTGTATAAGAAAAAATTTATGCAGAATTTTGACATTCTAAAGAACAAGCGCCAATCCTTAGCACTATTTATTTATTTCTGTAGAAGCATTTTAGATTTGATGCAGTAAATACAACTCCAAAGGACTTAGGAAAAACGTCGGTTTACAGGTCTCTATAGTCGGTATCCAGTACCTTCTTAAGAGGGTAATGAGGTTATAGAAGAAAACTGTATAAGAAAAAATTTATGCTGAATTTTGACATTCCAAAGAACAACAGCAAACTCTTAGCATAATTTACTTATTTCTGTAGAAGCATTTTGGATTTGATGCAGTAAATACGGCACAAAACGAAATATTAAAACGTCGATTTACAGGTCTCTATAGTCGGTATCCAGTACCTTCTTAAGAGGGTACTGGATACCGACTATAGAGACCTGTAAATCGACGTTTTAATATTTCGTTTTGTGCCGTATTTACTGCATCAAATCCAAAATGCTTCTACAG
>NW_018020888.1:91945-93850 GCF_002006095.1 Pseudomyrmex gracilis | reverse complement strand
ATATATTCATGTATATAAAATTATTTCTAAGCTTATGTACGTATTTACACTGAACTACAGCAATACATACGACACAAAACAATCTAATGAAACACTCAGAATATGATTTGATTGTCTAATTGATGCACAAAAAGTAATATTGTGATAATGTGTATTTGATACCATATACTATCATTATGAATGAAAAACAAGTTCAAAAAAGCATTATATACCCATTTTCAAAAGATTTATATAGTTTTGTATATTTATTTGCTTCTGTAGAAGCGCTTTTAATGTTGTGCAGTAAATAAAATTAAAAAATAAAGAAATTTAGGTTATAAAAACGTCGGTTTACAGGTCTCTATCCAGTTTACAAGCCGGGCTCCAGTACCCTCTTAAAGATAGGTATAAGGTAAATGTGCCAGTATCCGGACGCTTAAGAAATAGTGGCCAAATATGTGCTAATTTAATGTATAAAAATATCATAAAATTAAAAACTTTTTGTTTTAGTACAAGTTGATACAATCAAGTACTGAAAACTGAAACATTTAAATTTCTGAATTACATTAGGTGTATCTATTTTAATAAAAATATGAAAAAAAATGTGCAAATGTCCCAGTAAGCGGACAACCTAAAAGTACATGTCCCAGTATTTGAATTATGTTGTTCCAGTAACCGGACAAATAATATGTACGTTAATTCCTATAAATTCTGTAAGAAAGTTCAGGATGTCTGCGGAAAAAGGCTTCGTATCAATGCCTTCCGGGTCTGTCATTGGTGAAAGGGTTTTCTAGTTGTAAATTTAATTATAAATGAACGTACACACACACTCTCTCTCTCTCTCTATCAAGTAGTAGTGTTTTAGTCACAGGAAGATCCCTCTGACAGCAATAAAATATCCAGTTTACAATGGTATTTTCTTGTTCGTCAGAGAGAATTGAGGGTGGTCCTTTTTTGCAACATATTAAGCTTCTATTTTTATGTTTATAATAAAGCGTACTTCTAGGTACATTATATATTGTTGACGCTTGTCTAATAAGCATTCCATTTCCCACAGCTTCTACAGCTTCCTTGACGTTATCTTGAATATATTTACTATGTTTTTGCCTTTTTGCCATGCTTGATTTGTAAAAAAATTAAAGTTATAAGAATTAGTTTAATTACACAAATCTACAAATGTTAAGGTTAAGTATGGACTTCTACATTTTTATTATACATTTCATTATATATGTACAGTAGGGAGCACCATATCGTGCGGCTTCATGAGAAGTATTTCTCGGAAATTTCTTCTCTAGCTGCTCCTATTACTGCGCGCTCTTCTCCTACGATCTTAGACCGTTGGCGGAGACCGAAGAAGAACGAGGCGCGATAGTATAGAGCATCCAAAAGAGAAATTCCCGAAAAATATTTCCCCTGGAGCCGAACAATATGGTGCTCCCTACTATATTTATTTGCTTGTAGAAAATACACACTATTATTATTTATTATAAAAAACAATTCTGTTTCACAAAAATAATTATTTTTATTATAAAAAATGCTTGACTACGCTCAACATTTTTATAACAAAAACTTACTTGACAACTAGTGCAACGCATAGTCTATCTATTGGTACGTTGAAGAAACTGTTGTACCAATAGTTGTACCAATAGTTAAACTTACAAGGGGTGCCTACACCCTGGGGGTCACCGATTTTTATGAAACTTTGCAGAAATGTAGTTTGGATATAAGAGCAAAAAATGCTAAACGGAGACGACGCAACTCTCAAGCGTTTTCAAGAAATCGCGATGAGAAATTTAGCACGCTGCATAAGTACCGTTGCAAAAGTAAGTTTTTCGAAGCGGCGGCGTGGCGCAGCGGACAAGGCGTCGCGCTAGTAGTCTGCGGATCGAGTGTTTGCGCCATGCTGATTTTGTATTTTTTTTTTTT
>NW_018020888.1:56338-91345 GCF_002006095.1 Pseudomyrmex gracilis | reverse complement strand
AAATATTTAAAAAAAATTTGTGTTCGTATTTTTCCATGTTTGTAATATTTGCCGTTGTAATAATAAAATACGTGATTGTATGTGTAAATAGAAAAAAAAAAATACAAAATCAGCATGGCGCGAACACTCGATCCGCAGACTACTAGCGCGACGCCCTGTCCGCTGCGCCACGCCACCGATTCGAAAAACTTACTTTTGCAACGGTACTTATGCAGCGTGCTAAACTTCTCATCGCGATTTCTTGAAAACGCTTGAGAGTTGCGTCGTCTCCGTTTAGCATTTTTTGCTCTTATATCCAAACTACATTTCTGCAAAGTTTCATAAAAATCGGTGACCCCCAGGGTGTAGGCACCCCTTGTTAGACTTTTACAATAAAAAAAATTAATTTTCTTGCAAGTTTGAGCATTTTTGTAAAGTTAAATGTATATAAATATTATTGTATTAATGCATTATTGTAACTTAATACATACCAAATATAGTAAAATATTTTCTTAACAAACTCGTGAGATCTCTTAGCAAAAGCTTAAGAAATTCTTCAAAACCTAATATGAATGTGACACATATCAGAAAATAATAATTTATAACTAATAAGTTTCAATGTTATATAATCATTATTTTAATTTTTATGTTAATAAATGTTTATACTTTATAATATTAAGTTTTGTTTTTAATTATATTAAAAATTAAGATACAAAATAACTAAAATTTGCATTACTGTCTGGATATTGGGACATGTCCAGTTACTGGGACATTTACCTTATTTTATCTAACAAGAGGAGGGTAACACCTTTGGTGTCACCGATTTTGATTAAATTTTGCAAGTACGTAGTATCAATAAAGAAGTGTCAAATGCTATCCGGAGACTACGCACTACTCAAGCGTTTAAGAGAAATCGCGGTTTAAAGTTTTACACGTACCATAAGTAACGTTGGAATAGGACGGTTTTCGAAGTGGCGGCGTACCGCAGCGGCAAGGCGTCGTGACTACGAGTCTAGAGGTAACGTGTTCGCCTCTTGCTGGTTTTGTAATTTTTTCTTGTTTAACGCATATACATCTTTAATTATTTATTATTTATTTTAATTATTTATTTTAAGTTTAAAGAAAATATTTAAAATAAGCAGATAAGTATTTTGAAAAACTGTTTTCTTTATGTGTGTTACGTCATGGACTTCACGGTCCCTTTTTTTCGCAACGTGGAAACGGTATGCCGGTCCTGAAAATCGTAACTAACTGTAATCTTAGACGTAAACTTCCTGGATGGAGAACGAGGAGTCGGCCAGTGGCAGTAAACGAATTATAATCAGTTTAGACGCTGGATATTGCCACGATGAGCCGACGGATTTGATTTCTAACTCGCGGTAAAACAAAGAACGATAAAAGTTTTCGCACAACAGCCGAGGCGGGTAACTCGAATCGGGCGGATGGAAATCAAAGATCCTCTTATCTCCGGAAGAGAAGTCGAAATCAAAAGTCAGTGGTCAGTCGTGCAAATTAAACATGATAACGCGAAGCCGATAGCGAGTTATAAACAAAAGATAGTTAGGCCGATTTGGCCGACGTCGGTGATTGGCGCTCCCGCTTGTGCGGATCTGCGAATCAAGATCCGATTTTTAATCTAGATAATAAGAAGGGATTCAGAATCCAAATCTGATTCGCAAAACCCAAGTGTCTGGGGGCCGAAGAACCAAGTATAAAAGCCGGAACTCAGAGCCGAAGAGAGAGCAATCTTCCCTTTTATTTGGTTAAAGTCTACACGTCGCAAGTTCTTATTAACCGTGCAATAGTGACAAGTTGTGCCAGTGTTGTGCCAAAGAACAACCAGGTCAGGAGCCGAATTAGCCTATCCATTCCGCAGTCCTAGACGAGGCGACATATTGACTCTCCATCAAAGAATTACAGCAAGTAGTAAGTCTAAACAATAGTAACGATAATTAGTGCAATAAGAAAACCGGTGGTTTCATATTGAACTTTAATTATTAAACCTTATTAACTTTATTAAACTTTGGTTCCCTGTCTCAAATAAGGTGACTCATCCGGAATGTTTAACCGCGTTGAATTGGCATTCCTTACTTCTGATTAGCGACTCACGACTTTGCTTGTCATTCCGAGCCGCTGGTGATTTCCGATCCTGTCAGATTAGCGACTCACGACCTTGCTTATCGTTCCGAGCCGCTGCTGATTTCCGATCCTGTCAGATTAGCGACTCACGATCTTGCTTGTCGTTCCGAACCGCTGCTGACTTCTGATCCTGTCAGACTAGCGACTCACGACCTTGCTTGTCGTTCCGAGCCGCTGCTGATTTCCGATCCTGTCAGATTAGCGACTCACGATCTTGCTTGTCGTTCCGAGCCGCTGCTGACTTCTGATTCTGTCAGACTAGCGACTCACGACTTTGCTTATCGTTCCAAGCCGCTGCTGATTTCCGATCCTGTCAGATTAGCGACTCACGATCTTGCTTGTCGTTCCGAGCCGCTGCTGACTTCTGATCCTGTCAGACTAGCGACTCACGACCTTGCTTGTCGTTCCGAGCCGCTGCTGATTTCTGATTCTGTCAGACTAGTGACTCACGACTGTGGTTGTCGTTCTGATCCGCTGCTGACATTCTTTTCCTATCTGCCCTCCATAGTGCTCAACAACGTAGGTTGAACTGCGTTCCGGAGGTTAGTCGTAGAACTATTCAGCGTTAGTTAATGAAATTTAATTACATTTTAAGTGGAACCCCGGAAGTATCTTAAATCTCGTAATGCGATTATAACAAGGCGCAATCGCCGCAATCGGGCCCTTCGGCGCAGAGCCGCTGCCAGCCCGACAACTAACAAATTTTCGAAAATAATAGTAACTCAGAAGAACAAACAAACAGCAATCATCAAAATTCACAACACACACACACGACTCCACATCAGGCTCAGTCGCCTCCCCTTTCTCCCTTGCCGCCTCTTACGCCTTCTCCACCTCCTCCGTCTCCATCCTTTCTTGAATCTCCGTCGTATTCTCCGGTAGCCCCTGGAGAAATTCCGAATCCTTCTTTTACTCCTCTTTCTCATCATTCTCCCTCTCCTTCTCTCGAATCATCCAAATCCGACATCCAGTCTGAAGATGAAGAAGATCACTTACCTCGCCAATTGTCACATTTCATATTACTCGCAAACTCTTTTCCTGTCGCCGACCCCCCTCCTACAAGCAACGAATTAATTCTTGACGTTAGGAAGAAATTTCCTAACTCCCTCCAGCATGCTGTTAGTACCCTCCCCTCCGATCCCAAGATTCTGGTAAAATTTCCTACCCTCTCCGAAGTCCACGAAGTTCCCATAAAATATTTCTATCGGTTCTATCCTCGTCCTTCAGCAGTAATAAAAGAAATAATCGAAGTAACCTTGGACGACTGAGTCACACACATGTATATATAGATACACACGATCACACATTTACTCACGTGTTCACAGACATTTGACACTCATACAAGCTACAGGATTGTGACCACATGTAACTTATAATACACGAATTGAATAAAGAAATGTTAATAGAATGTTACCTAAATAAAATTGACTAAAATTAATTAACCCTTGGACCTTACGTGAACCGTTCTCATTCCTGTCATCCTCCGATTAATCGCCAGGTTCCGTCCCGAGTAATTTAGATTCGCATCTAAGACTCGAAAAGGAACCGACGAGCGAGAAGCCGTTAAACAAGCAAGAGCGAGAAACATTCGTTGGCTTGTTTACAATACCGAAATCTCGCTCGACCCGCACACTTGACGCTCGTATCTCTCTGGGTCACTGTGCCGGAAGTAGGCACGCAAGTGTCGTGTGTCAGTTACGTCACTCCTCAAGGGCCCGACCGTTACCGTAGGCCCAGGAAGTAACAATGTGTTTAAAAATACAAATTACATATAATAATAAGGTAAATATGTATAAAAACGGAGCACCCTCGGATGTCGTCCTTGACATATGTTGTCAAGAACACTTTCTTGAACAACAATCTGAAGGTTTTAGCCGTCGCTCGTTGTTCGTTAAAAAATTATAAACAAGAAAAGTTGCAATAAACTGTTATTTTCCGACACCGTGTACATTTTGTTTGTGTTGTAAGCGTTTGTTGTGTGTAGGCAGAGGGGGGCTGCGCCCCCCGCAAGAGGAGGGGATTTGTCCCTCTCCCCTGTTTCCCCCTCACAAAAAAATGAAGAATTCAATTAAGTGTCAAGTAAAGAATTCAATTAATGTTGTACTGATGTCCCAAAACGTGGAATATTACTTCGCATATTTCGCCAAATTCTTTCGATGTTTTGCGTGTGACAATTAGTATGACGATCTAAGAAATTTTCTTTGTGATTTACTGTATGGCGAGTGTAACCGTGCATATTGATGTTGTTATATGCCCTTATTTTTTCGTGAAGGAGGAGCAGGGAGGTGGGGCAAAGCCTCTCCTCTTGCGGGGGGGCGCAGCCTACACGCTTACAACACAAACAAAATGTACACGGTGTCGGAAAATAAGAGTTCATTTATGATATTTCTTTTGTTTATAATTTTTTAACGAACAACGAGCGACGGCTAAAAGTTGCGGATTGTTGTTCAAGAGGGTGTCCTTGATAACATATGTTAAGGTCATTGACCTCCGAAGGTGCTCCATTTTTATACATATTTACCAATAATAATTACATATAATTATAAAAAATAATTTACAATAATGATTATTTGTTTTCTGTATGTTTACATTGTTTGGGGTGGTAATTGTCATAAAAACAAGTAAAGCATAATACTGACTTGCACCAAGCACACTGTATGAAACCTACGTTGCCGCAAAAACATTTGTGTATCAATAATGTGTAGTAAATGTATTAAACTATTTAAATCAAGAAACGCGTACTATATTTGTAATTAATGTATTTTGATATATAACAAAACAACTACAATACCTATACTCGGCGAAACGGCGCGGATGAAGCGTGCGCCCTTACGGCAGCACAGCGCAGACCAGAGTGTCCGCTCCTTGGCAAAGTGTGTGAGCTCTTTCAGGGCCCAATGTTTACATTCTTCCTAATCTTAATTACTCGGTGCTGATTGTCGCCTCGGTCGGTCGCCGTTCGAGGCCTTTGTCCGCTCGACAGTAAATCGCGCTTTCAAATGATATAGAGAAACATATCTCGTTAGTCGTTCGTTGACTTTCGTCGTGAGCATTTGTAATCTGTACTTGAGTGAAATTCTGTGCCGTTTTTAAAATGGAAAATCAACCTGGTCCATCTTATTCAAAAGAAAAATTAGAAGAAGATGACACGCGATCGTTACACAAGAACTGTAAGGGCGAATTAACAAATGCCCTTAAATATTGTACAAGTTTGCTGCAGAAGAGCAGTCTTTTAATAGATAAAAGATACGTCTCCTGAAAAAATAAGCTCCATATCTATGGCTATAGGTAAAGTGATTTATGACAAAATTATTATCTTAGGAGAGCGAAAAATTGTTACTGAGGAAGAATTAATATTGTTCGAAGAAAGCGGAAGTGAAAGATACGAAGAGGTAAATTAAAGAAATATATTAAACGTGCTTGTGACCTGACTTGTTTGTATATTTAACTTTATATCTTATCGTAACTTGTTTGTATATTTAAAATCTGTTTGTAACTTTAAAATCTTATCGTATAGTTTAAAGATAATGAAGGAGACGATTACAAATCTGAAGAATGTAAAAGCCCAACTTTCGATTGTATTTCTCTGGAATATAAGGCAAAAACTGTTGCTCTAGCTGAAGCTCATCCAAAGTGGTCTTTAGCAACTCTACAAAAGAAAGGCTGCACTCGCTTAACAAGAAAACAGCATCTTATAAAGTGTAAAGAAGACGTCGAGAAGAATGGAATAATCTACGATAAATGGATACATATAGACGCAGAAACCTTTGAGCGGTTTAAGGAAGCTAGAGCTTCTTATGAGCAGGTGAGCGCATTTTATCAAAACGGGAAATGCGAATAAAAATAAATAAAGTTCGAAAATATGTACAATATGTTAACTGTTAACTTTAATAGGTAACAAGCCGGACATTACAACAATGGGCAATGGCAGCAGCGTTTCCTTTTATATCGGAGACTGTTACTTTCAATGCTAGTAAAGAATGGTTGAATAAATTTAAAAGGAAGCATAGAATAAGACAAAAAAAAAACACAAAATATGTGAGTAAAAAAGAATGCAGTATAATGGATTAAGTACTACAAGCAGCTGAAAAATTTCAAATGCAAACCAAATCGTTGATCGCACATTTTATAAAGATTTTTGTCATCAACACCGATCAGACTGACTGTCAATATAACGCTACATATAATAGAACTCTAGAACATCAAAAAAACAGTTCTTGTGAAAAAAAAACAATTAAATAAACTAACTCACTCTTATACTGTACAAAGTGCGTAGTCTCCGGATAGCATTCGACACTTCTTTATTGATACTATGTACTTGCAAAATTTAATCAAAATCGGTGACACCAAAGGTGTACCCTCCCCTTGTAAAAGATTTGTGTTTTCTTTGCAAGTTAAGACTGAGCACTTGTTTATTAATGTAAAAGGCTTCAGAAATTAAGCGTTTAAGATATGAGGGCTCAATGTCAAAAATTTTTATGTTGTCCCAATCAAATTCGTGAAGCGTTGTCAATCTATGCTTAGTTATGACTGATTTTCGCGCAGTATTTCTGCGAATATGATTTTTATGTTTATTGATTATAGTTTTTAGTCTCCTAATTTTACCGACGTAGGATGCATCACAGTCATTGCAATTAATTTGGTAGACAACATTAGGATGTGAGAGGAGAGGTAGAGGATCTTTTCGTGCTTTAATAAATCGAGACAGATTATGGAAACTGTGAGAGCTATTTTTGATTCACAATCTAGAAGCAAATGTGAAACGAGTTTTTCGGAGAAATTTTTAATGTAAGGCACGGTATACTATTTTTTTTTTGTAGTATTATTTGAAACTTCGTCAGAAATGTGTTGTATACAATTATTATTTTTGTAAAAATTCTTTTTGAGTCTTGATTTAAAAATATTAAAAATAAAGTTAATAGGATAATCGTTTTTTGTCAAAATATTAAAAATAAGTTCAAAGTTTTCTTTGTGGAAACAAGGATTAGAAAGGAAGAAAAGTTTATCTACTAAACCCATGACGATACTTTTTTTCTGACTTGATGGCAATAGAAATTTAAAACACGGCCAGAAGATGTAGGTTTTTGAAAGCAATTGTGAATCAAAGAACCATTTGTCTTAATGATAGTGAGATATAAAAAATTTAGTCTGTCTGAACCATGTTCTAAAGTGAATTGTAATCAGAGATGGTATGAATTAAAAGTGTTAAGAACAGTATCAAGTCAACAGGAGCCATCAAAGCGATATCGTCAACATATCTTATATAGAACGGTGGTTTAAAATTGAGTTTATTAAGCGTGTTAGTCTCTAAATCTTGCAATGTGATATCTAGTATTGAAGAGAGGAAAAAGCCCATTGGTATCAAAAACTTGTTTGTAGAATTTATTATTAAAACTAAAGAATCAAAGATTCACGGTGATTATAAATTCTTCTTGAGAAATGTTGGTATTATTTTTACTGAATATCCATCTATTATTGATGCTTTTTAAAGCTAACAATAAGTCAATCGGTACATTTGTAAAAAAAGAGATGACATCTAAGGATATGAGATCAAAAGAATTGTCAAAATTTACATTGGAGATAAATTTTGTTAAGTGAAACTATTTGTCAATGTGACTTTGAAGGTGGTGTCAGACTTTTGTGGATGATTTTATGAAGACAAAGAACAAAATTATGTAATAGACTATTTATGGAAGAAATAATGACTCTAAACGAGTTATTAGTTCTATGTGTGTGTGTGTCTTTGGTAAACGTAGGCTCTGGGAAAGATAGCTACTCTTCTATTAAGTTAATCATATGTGTTGTCAGAGATGTAACAACGTGACTTCCACCTCTTCAGAATTTCTGTGAGATTATTTAAAATTTTATTGAGAGAATTGTGACTTATCATAGAATAGGTATTTTTATCAGATAATATAATTTCAATTATATGTTTCGCGCTCATTGTATGTTGAGAGGGAATTTTACTCTGCCCAGCACCGACAAGAGAGATCTTGTCGAGGTTATTAAGGACTTTGAAAATAGTCAAACATTGTGAGAGGAAATTTGTGGAAGCTAGATCTAATTTAATATTCTCTCTAAATAATTTTTTAATCTCAAAGCACAAGTTTGATTATGTAGAACGCGGTTTACTTGATAGAACAAAGTTGGCTTCTGAGTTCCGAAGGAATCATCCACACCTAGTGTTTACACGTGTGGACAAAGAAAGTGTAACGGTTGCGCTACATCGATCTGTTTATGTCGAAAAAATTAACAGCTTACTTTATGATTCCCTCACTTACGAAAAAATAAGAAAGAATTCCATCAAAAATGTTGAGACTCAATGAATTGTTAAGAAATTGGGTAAAGAAAGATTATATTAATGATTTGGTTTACAAATGTATTAAATCGAGTGATGGGATCATCCCAAGAGCTTATGGAGAAAGTGAAAATCCACAGGGCTATCCATATAGATTAATAATATCTTCCATTAATAGCCTCCTACATTGTTTTTTTAAATATTTACATTATTGTCAAGAATATTCCGTTAACCGATAATTACATCAACAACAGATTTGATTTGGTCCATAAACTAGGCGACGCGACGTTGTGCTGCAGCCTGATCACAGAAGAACGTTCTTCTGTCTTTAGACGTGGTCTCATTATTTACAAACATTTATATTGATTTGGATTTTTTCATGCAAAGCATCAAAATTAGATGGAAATATAATACATTCGATTCAAGACAAAGATCCCTCTCTCTGGTTTTTTGAAAGCAGTTGAATTTGTTTTGTCATCCACTTATTTTACGTTTAATAATAATATATCTAAGCAAAAATTTGGGATTCTGATAGGTTCTCTGTTGTCCCTTATCATCGCGGATATAATGATGTAAGATTTTGAAGTTTCTGTTTTAAAAAAATTAAAATATTACTGATATGTGGATGACATTATTTTAACCGCATCCAACAATAAAATTAAATTAACTATTGGATATTTTCAACGGATATAATGACAGATTAAGGTTCACAATTGAGACAGGATGGAAATTTTTTGAACTTTTTAGACGTCAAATTGATTGTATCTAATAACAAAACAATCATGTGCGATTGATACCATAAGCCCACATTTTCGAGCAGGTATTTAAATTACCATTTCTCACACTTAGTCTCTCAAAAAATAGGAACTATTATCGAAATGGTAGACAAAGCTCTGTTGTTGTCCTATTCTGTGTTTCAAACGAAGAACATAAAATTTATAATCAACGTCCTCATCTCCAACAACTATCCGTTGGACATAATTTTTAAAATCATCAATGACCGTGTAAAATATCTGATTGCGAACAAAATTAACGAAATATCGGACAGTTCGGAGTCCACACCAACTTCAAAAACCATTAAAAATTATTTCGTTGTACCTTTTATCAATAAATTATCGTACACAATTCCGAAATCGTTGAAAACGGGAGATGAAAATATGTTAGCTTACAATTAGAGAACTCTCAATAAATTGAATCGATTTATCAAAAATATCAAAGATCCTGTAGAAACTGAATAAAAAAACGTAGTTTATAAGTTTCAATGTAATGATTGCGATGCTTCGTACGTATGCCAGACTATGAGACAACTCAAAACTAGGGTTTCCGAACACAAAAATCAGATTAATCGTCGCGCGGAGAATGTTTCTGTTGTTACACAGCATAGAATTGATAACCACAATTTCAATTGGCAAAATACCAAAGTTTTAAACACAGAATCTTCATTTTTCAAGAGGTCCGTTTCCGAGATGATACACATCAAATTACAAAGCATTTAATTAACGTCATATCAAACACGGACAAGCTAAAATCATATTTTTCATGTTTGAAAAATTACAAGGTGACATCGTCATTCTTCGTTCGTTTTCAAGCGTTGTGGTGAAGTGGGGAGACCGTTACATGTACAGTAGGGAGCACCATATCGTGCGGCTCCAGGGGAAATATTTTTCGGGAATTTCTCCTTTGGATGCTCTATACTATCGCGCGCCGTTCTTCTTCGGTCTCCGCCAACGGTCCGAGATCGAAGGAGAAGAGCGCGCAGTAATAGGAGTAGTTAAAGAAGAAATTTCCGAAAAATACTTCCCCTGGAGCCGCACGATATGGTGCTCCCTACTGTACTATGAATATGGAGAAGGGCTGCTTAGTTTGTCGGTTGTCTTCGTAGCGGGAGGATGTTTTACGTCTTCTTGCGTTCGACCGTTACTTAAGTGCCACTTCCCCCTCTCTTTTTTCTCAAACTAACAAGGGGACCTTACGGTGATGACCTCACCGATTTCAATAAAATTTTTTTTATAGATAGACCTTACTATGAACCGTTATTGAGCAACGCAATAAGACCCACTACTCAAGCGTTTTCGAAAAATTCGAGGTCAAAAATTTCTGAGCGGCTTATAAGCAAAATTTGTAGACCATTATATCGAAGTCAGCGTGGCGCAGCGGTAGCGCGACGACTCGTGCTCTTAAGATCGACGGTTCGAGTCTCGATAGGTAGATTTTTTTTTTAACTTAGAATACAAATTTTACATTCAATAATTACATAAATTAATAAATATTAATATAAATAATAATAAACTTTGATATTTTGTCTATTTTTGATTAAAATGAACATTTTTCTTTTTTTCTCTCTATCTTGAAAATTTATTTGCAAAATTGCTATCTATAAAAAATTAATTAAATTGCAGATCTTTTTTTAAAAAAATTAACAAATTCGAATAAAGAAAATTAACATAAAAGACACAAATGAATAAAAAATATATTTTATTAATCATAAACAGTTTTATTAATCAGATGA
Source organism: Pseudomyrmex gracilis (assembly GCF_002006095.1). NCBI lineage: Eukaryota > Metazoa > Arthropoda > Insecta > Hymenoptera > Formicidae > Pseudomyrmex > Pseudomyrmex gracilis. Next base: position 80,420 of record NW_018020888.1, on the reverse strand, counting down.
ACCATTACACGAGGCAGGATGATAATCATCGTAGAAACAGGAGAAACAATAATTTTCACGACATCTTGCACATTGCAAAAAAACTGCCTCTCAGAAATTTTTGACCTCGATTTTCTCGAAAACGCTTGAGTAGTGGATCTTATTGCTTTGCTCAATAACGGTTCATAGTAAGGTCTATTTACAAAAAAAATGTTATTGAAATCGGTGAGGTCATCACCGTAAGGTCCCCTTGTAAGTCTGTTTATAGAACAGCGTATCTTTTCTGTATCCATATTCTTCATTATCGTCGCGAATAGATCATGCAATCATTGCAATTTTTTTATATAGAGACACTGAAGAAGATCCCATAGTCGAAACGTTTGTATCTTTTTGTAAATTCTCAGATTAAAGAAGAATTTTACCCGAACATCACGTGTAGCTCGTTACTGCCTTCTCCCTATCTTTTTATTTAATATAATTTCAATGTTGTTTATATAATCCTTTCTATCAAGAGCAACTACTAAGTTCCCTTTATCCGCTCTGGTAAATATAACATTCGGGTTATTTCTTATGAAACGTTTGGTTATAGTGAGATCACTCAACAATTGAGTATCTATATCCGATAAAAAGAAAGAAGACTTCTTAAGTTTTTTTAGCGTGAATACTGATCTACTCCTCACATTGGATTTTTCTTGCCGCACTGAGGTGTTTTATGTTGTTTTCCAAGCGTTTAATGAATATAGTTCAATAGTAATTGAATCGATATTGGTAACAGGAAAACGAAAACTTCTTTCTAGCTGCAGCAATCCAGTAATTTCAGATGGGATATAGATGTTAGGTAAATTAATGAACCAGTTATTATTAGGTTCTAAAAAATGGTAATCTATTGGCTGAGTTGGAGTAATCTCCACTTCAAAATTTTTATTATCTTTATTAGATACCGGTTGTTCAACTTCGAATTTGAAACTGTTAGGAACAAATCGGTAGTTAGATGGGAGACAAAGACTCACGATTACCATTGTTTTGTGAGATGGCAAAATATTTGCATTTATAATTATAATTTTGGTAAATGTTTACAATAGGGGAGACCCCTCCAATCGGCTTCTCGTTTTGATACATTGTAAATATGACCTTCCTGAGTTCGTTTCTAAAACTTTTATCCGTCGCTCATTGTTTATAAAAAAGTTATGAACAAAAAAAGTTTGATGACTAAACTATCGTTTTTCGACACGGTGTACATTTTTTGTGTGTAGTAAACGTGTACATTTTTTGTATGTAGGCAGGGGGGGCTGCGCCCCCCCGCAGGTGGAGGGACTTTGCCCCTCCCCCCTGCTCCCCCTTTGGGAAAAAATAGAAAACGACTTCTGATTAAGTGTCGCTAAAAATCACGTATATGTTATCATGAAGCGACATTTACTCGAAAGTCGTTTTCTATTTTTCCCCGAGGGGGGAGCAGGGGGGAGGGGCGAAGCCCCACCACCTGCGGGGAGGCGCAGCCCCCCCCTGCCTACACGCTTTACAACAAAGAAATAAAAACAAATCATATAGCAATTCAACCCGTAAATATATTTGTGTGGAATACACATATTTTTACATAAATACATTTCACATTTAATGTAGTGGATACATTGCACTCATTATGTCGAAAAAGACATCAATTCTAGTATCAAAATTACACATTGAGCGAAAAGGCGATTACGAACAAAGAAATCAAAACAAAACAGAAACTTTTGGCGTATGCTACATATACACACATTGTTGGCAACATAAACATTACTCATTTCCTTCTGAAATGTACACGGTGTCAAAAAACGATAGTTTATTGATGAAACTTTTTTTGTTCATAACTTTTTTATAAACAATGAGCGACGGATAAAACTTTTAGAAACGTACTCAGGAAGGTCATATTTACAATGTATCAAAAACGAGAAGCCGATCGGAGGGGTCTCCTCTATTGTAAACATTTACCATAATTTTGAATGCTCTTACGTTGTTTTTTATTTTTTTAATTGAGCCATTGCCATTTATTATCAATGCACGTATATTGGTTATGACGGTAATTATTTAAAGATTTGGTTTGTGTTACGTAAAAAGAATTGCAAAAATTAATCGGTAAGTTTCTTATTATCAACTTATTGATCTTGAAAATTTGTGCTTGTATTGCTGTTCGATGTTTGTGTAAGTCGTTGTTGATTTCAAGTTTCAGAATCCTATGTGCAGACAATGAATGTCTATTTTCGAAATTATATTTCATGTTATCATTGTAAAAGGTTAACTTATAATAACAAGATCTCGGACCAAGATGTTTAGGTTTAGGTTTAGGTAAGCCGTGGTGGCTTTTGCACATAGTCAAGAACTTGATTTAAGCATTAATTCTAATAAGATCTCTTTGTTTTAATCCATCTCTTTAAGTTGTTGACAGTTATCAAGTCAAAGTAAGTCGCTATGAATTTATATTTTTAAATTGGACTTGTAATATTTATTTATTTATTTGATTTGTTTCTATCACCATCTCTTATTTCCAAAATTTGTTTAGATTTGTATAAATTTGTATAGATTGAGAAAGACCGAAACCGCGGTCAAAACGTCTGTAATCTAATTTAATAAAATCTCAATTATTCAATTACACATCAACAACCGTGTTTGAACTCCAATTAGCCTATTTTCTCCTTCAGAATTATTTAAAATTTGGAGCCGTTACACAATTATCAAAAAAAGAAATGACAAGAGTAGAAATAACAAAGACATATCGACTAAAGTGTGTCTATTTCTGTCATAGAATAGATTGACGACGTACGATACATACATCTTGTCGGTAAAATAAATAAGCCGCAAAAATACCATTATATATATTGTAACGTGATAGATTGCATCCATTTCCGCGTTACACGATTATTACAAATTTACCGCTGAAAATATACGTAGTATTCTCATTAACGCAAGACATCCAGGGAAAAAAATCTTTTTTATTAATTTTGCGGCATACGCGGCAATGTCATTGCGGTTATTTTATCATTAATTTATCATTAATTTATTTATTAATTTATTTTTTGTTTTTTTCTTGTTGTTTATCTATGTTTTTATATTGCGATACTTGAGAGCTTCCGACAGATCTGCTGCAAAGAATACAGCAAGAGTTGTGGTGGAAGAACTTTATCCACATATTGTGCGTCGTAAGAGATTAGCGTATATGAAACCACTGCTAACTATAATAAGAAGAAAGGCAAGCAACTCCGAATATTGAAGAAAGTGAGACATTGCTATCTCAACGAGGAAACTCGAAGATGAGTAAAACACTGAATAAAGATGAGTAAAAATCTCACAAATAAAGTTTAAAATTATGCAATTAAACACATTGAGTCAGGAGAAGAAAAGGATCCGGCTCCTCAATATCGAGCTCTTTATTGATTCTCTTCTTCTCTAATAAAATCTCTTAAAGATTGAAGTCTTACATATAAGTACTGGAATCTGTCTGATGCTTCTGTCTTAAAGTTTATAAAAAGCATTCTGTGAGCAGACTTGCAAACTCGAGCCGGCTAGCACCGAGAGCACCGAGGTGGTGGGAGCCACTGGGAACACGCACACAAGCAAGAGCCGTCCGTGTGCGTGACGAGCCGACGTGCTGAGCGTGACGTCACGCACACGGACGGCGGTTCTCGCTTGTGTGCGTGTTCCCAGTGGCTCCTATCACCTCGGTGCTCTCGGTGCTAGCCGGCTCGAGTTTGCAAGTCTGTCTGTGAGTAGGTACTAAGAATATGTGCGCTAAGGGGATCCTAAAATGACGGTCGAACTCCGTCGATTTACCGACTGAGTTTATAGCTTTTGGCGTCAGATTTGGCGATCAGTAGTAACATTCGCTTAATATAAAAAGTTATGCAGTTTGTACGTAGAAAACCAACTGCGTCCCGTTTTCGGAACAACATAAAGAACAATATAGAGCTCTCAGAAATGCGTTTAGAAGCCTAGTATGAATAAATAGTGTGCATGAATATTTTCAGAACAATATTGGAATACACAAACTATTTATTCATCATTTCACGCACTATTACATAGGTGTATGAAACAGATTTAATTTTATTTAAAATTGGTATGTATATATTGTCTAACAATTGTGTGTCTGTGTTAATATTTAAACTATTTTTGTTTAGTTTGATGTGTAACATTTCTGCTGTCAATCGTTTAAAATAGTTCCGTTCTTTATCTAAAATTTGTGTGGAGTTCCATTAAAAATCGTGTCCTGTTTTAGTGCAGTGTTCTGAGATCACGGAAACGTTATTCTTTCTTACGTGATATTGATGTTTCTTAATTCTAGTTTGCACCTGTATCTTTGTTTGTCCAACATAATTAGCCTCGCATGAATTACAATTTCTATTATATACAACGTTATTGTGATTATGTGTAGGGATATGATCTTTGTGTGTTTTAATGTACTTCCCATACAGCACAGAGATTGCAGACAAGATTGCAGCAAGATTGCAGCAATATTGTTGTGCAAGATTGCAACATTGCAAAAACATTGCAAAATGTTGCAGCGACAGTAAAATGTCCGCTTACAGAAATATTGCAATGTAACATTGCAGAAATATTGCAATATATATATATATATATATATATATATATATATATATATATCGGCATAATAGTTGTAATAACACATACAGAACAAAAGCTCCAATAGACATCTATTAAATGTCGTATAGAAATGGTAATGTCTATGGGCAATTAATAAAGTTTTTGTTCTGTGTGGGAACATACAAAACTAAATCATTCTAAAATTATATAGAATGTTATAATTTCATGATTGAAAATTGTAATATACCGACCTATACTGTATAAGATAAATAATACTCATAATGTTAAAAATATAACATAATAATGTTAAAAATCAATCTGCAATGATATTTTAATTATAACTAATAGTCTAAATTATAAAATATATATATATTTATTTATAATAATTNATAATTAATAATAAAATTATAAATGTGCAGAGATAAATCGAACGCAGCCCTAGTCTGTATTCCTGNCTTAGATCCGCTCACGGCCTTTTTCGCGCGAAAAAAACTTATGAAGTTAAGCAGGACACTAACATGTGGTAATACCAGGCTTCACAAATTACGTACATTGAATTGCAAAAAACTGACACTATATCTGTAATACAGTCACCGATTACACACTAATATTAATACGCAATTCTAACAATGTTTTAAGATATTGCTGCAACATTGCTGGAATAATATTCCCAAATAATGTTTTTGCAATATCTCTGCAACATTGCACCGCAGTTGCAATGTTGCAACGTTGCAGCAACGTTGCTGCAAGGTTCTGTGCTGTATGGGTATTTACACTAACCTTCTAAAAACATTTCTAAGAGCTCTATATTGTTCTTTATGTTGTTCCAAAAACGGGACGCAGTTGGTTTTCTACGTACAAACTGCACAACTTTTTATATTAAAGAATTATTACTACGATCTGACGCCATACGCCGTAAATTCAGTCGATAAAACAGATTCAATTTAGAATCCTCTTAAGCCAATTATAAATTCTCGAAAAATTAAGTATGTTGCGTAAACTTGTCGAGTTGTACCGTGATTTATACTACACCGTATAGAATTGCTATATTATTTTCCGAATAAAATTTGTGTACTTGTTTGCCGCAAATGCTGTTGTCAAAACTTTGTCAGATTTATTTAACAACTTTATTTGTTACTGTCATTATGTGTTATTATCATTTCTTATTTTTCAAATATATTTTTTCTTTAACCGTTACCTTTGTGTAATTTTATTTTGTATTGTTTTTTTGGACTGAAATATCTTATTATCCACTTCCCTCTCTATACAAAGCTAGTTATGTTATTAGCCACTAGAATAACTTTTATTGAAATTATTATTATCGCTTTAGTCTTAAGCTTAGATTACCGTGACGATAAGTTTGGCCCTTTTCTGTATCAACTTTTAAGAGCATCTAAAAGTATTTTAATTTGTAACGTGCCTTTTTTTATCCTTTCGTTTTAGCTCGTCCATATTATATATACATGTAGCTAACAAGTATCTGAAACAACATATAGATAGCGACAATACTACCATATTGCTCTTGACAAATTTCATCTTTCAGAAGAACAAATGTTAAACGCTAACTCATTATCGCACATGTTTAACAGTTCGTTAAAATAAATGCTGTTAATGATTTTCATAAACATAAAAAAATTGAAGCTTATGTTGTACTTAAATTCTAGGTTTTTTAAGAGATGGCTACAGTTGGATGTATTCTTGGAAACTCCTATAAGTAAGCGCATAAATGAGTTACTGATTTCAAACATGATCAAAGCTGTGAAGACGCACACTTCAGTAGGCGCTTAAATAAGATGACGACTCCAACAATGATCCAAAAATCCGTTGTAAATAACCGCCGATAGATGGACATCTTATCTGAATGTAAGTACAATATTTTACATAAACATTTAAATATAAAGAAGCTATGTATGTGATGGATGTCGTGGTTGTTTGAATACTGGACCAAAACCAACGCCGAATAAATGTTTCAGCCAAGAGTTTGTAACGTTTTAGACTTCATTCAAAAGACTTTTTGCGCCAGTTCATAACGGTTGATGAAACTTGAACTATTAAGGGAAGAGTGGCATGAAAGAGCCAGTTTTAGTATGGAGCCAAAAAAAACTATTTAAAAGCAATCAAACATAACGCTTATTGTTTCAATTTGTAGTTTACTTATTCTTTTGTGTAATAAACAAAAAGACAAAATCTAACAAGCTTAATAAACATATTTTCACTTAAAAGAAAAGTAAAATTCGGCTCTTTCATAACATAATGGTATTGAAAGAGCCATCAAATGTTATGAAAGAGCCGACTCCTTATAACAAAAATCTTTAACTGTTTATAAACAAAATAGTAAACAAACTATTAATAGACATTAATACAATTGTTAACAAAACATTAATATAATTGTTAACAAGCAATTGTTAACCAAAATGCTAAAACTAGTTTTATAATAATCTCTTCAAAATTAACAAAACCATCAACGTAAATTTATATATTTTTTATTTTAATCTAAGTAACTCTTACTTTATTAATCAAACTTTTAAAACAACTTTTAAAATTACAATTAAAAAAAAAACTTAATCTCTTAGGTATCTTTAGAAGCAATTTTGACAAAAATAATTTAGCACCCCTTTTATCCCACATTTTCTGTATGTCCAATCAGAATAAAGTTTACACTGAAANCATATTTGCTTACTCTTTTTATAACGTTTAGTGCACACTATACAATTATTATTATTATTTTCTTTTTCTAGTTTTCTTTTTTTTATTTTTGATAATATTTTATCAGAATCTGAAGACAAATCATCGTTACATTCACTGTNAGAGCTAGATGTTTTATTAAAAAGATTTTTTGATTGTTTGGTAGCCGGATCTTTCATCATACTATAGCTCTTTCAAAACTTTTCCTCTTAAAAATTATAATCTCAAAATACACTATAAAATTAACGCTATGAATAAGAAATATTTACATACTTAGGAAACTAAATACATATATACAATTGTGATATAATAATTTTTGTATTATTTCTTTACACAAAAATGTTAAAAAACAAAGAACTTTTTAACAAAGAACAAAGTACTTTTCAATTACAAAATCTTTAATACGATGCACCGGCGCTATTTATTTTTAATAATCTGTCAAATGTTTGTAGATGACACACTTCTAGTGTTGCTATATAAAAATTAAAACTTCCGTGAGATCGTTCGGAAACTGCCGAATAATTGAAAATGGCTCTTCCAAAACCTGGCTATTTCATGCCACTTTTCCCCTATATACCTAACTAAGAAGCAGTGAACAGTAAACGGCCAACTAGCACCAAAGAAAGTAAAAACGATTTCAATCGGCTGGCAAAACGACTGTGTTTTAGAATGTGCATAGAAAGATGTTCGTCGACCATTTTAAAAAAGGAAAGACTATCATTAACGAATATTATACGAGCTTAAAACTGAGAAATATAAATCCGATCATAAGAGCCGTTTGCAGGATGTTGTGCGGAAAATATGCGTGTATATTTATATCATGTGTAAAAATTTACATTTTACATTTTTTTTGTTTTATATATATATATATATATATATATATATATAAAATATACGTGTTTACATGTAAATTTTTACACATGAGTTTTTTGAATTGAAATTTCAATTCTTGTAATCATATAGGATGCTAGATTTGCATCACGTATATGAAGAACCCCGAATACCTCCCTTCCAAACTAATTTAAAATATTGCGAAAAAAAACTTCTCAGCTAGGAGTCAAACCTGGAATCTCCGGCTTTTCGGGCCGTCGCCTTTCCTATTCGGCCACCGAAGCACTTGGAGTTTGTCTCGCAATATTAGAACATATATCGAAGATGGTCTGATAATTTAATGCTGCCCTTCTTCCACCAGCGCGTTTTTTAATAATTAATAAAGAATGAATCATTCGGGCCCTAAAGTTTTTTAAACTGAGAAATATAAATCCGGTCATAAGAGCCGTTCGCAGGATGTTGTGCGGAAAATATGCGTGTATATATATATACTTGCTTGTTACAACGTTTTGGCAACGAGATCAGTGAAACAAACAATCGCATTTGGCCGACAAAAAAAATTGCTTTTTTATCAAGACAATGCACTAGCTCATACTTCAACTGTTGCAACGGCCAGAACTTACAAGTTTTTAATTGCTGTCTCATCCGCTTTATTTTTGTTTGTTTTTGTTAGATATGGCTTCGTGTAATTTCCATTTTATTTCCGAATCTGAAAAAATACGTGTAGCTTAAAAAAGAAATTTGCATTCAAATCATCAATGCCGTAAATGGCTATATTTTAAAGAAGTAGAGAAATCGTTCTAAAAAGTGATATAAGTGCTTTCACGAGAAGCGTTGGTCAAAATGCATTGAAAAGACAACTATATTGCAAAATAAATTTCAATAAATTGTTGTTTACTGTTTTGTTTTGGGATATTTATCACCTCTTGTACATATGTACATTAATATGTACATATATCGTATATATATACATATATATTATATCGTACACACACACACGCGCGCGCGCGCGCGCGCACACACGCACGCGCACATACAGAGAATCGTGCTGCAACAAGCAGATATTCAGTTGATGTCGAAATACAAAGCAGTATTAGCTCTTATAGCACGGAATTTTTTATGTATGTTTGCGTTGAGAAGCTGCAGAACTTAAGAACGTTGTAGCGCAAATCGAATTTAACAAGAAAAAGTTGAAACTTTGGATATACGTTAATAAATGTAATATTTACATACTAGTCAAGTTTTAAAAAGATTGACCGTTCCGAACGTGAGATAATTGGTTCCAAAGATTATATACTTTTCCTATGTAGTGTACCTACTTTTAATTCTTTAATAAAAAAGAATAACAAGAGAGTGACTAAAAACGAATACATGGCAGAAGAGACTCTTAGGAACATTAGAACAAAAAAACAAAATAATTGACCGTTTAGTTTTAAAGATATAAAGATAAAAAGAACTGAAGTTTTCTTGTTATTTAGCGTGTGAGAGTGGATAGCGACGTTGCCAGATCGTCACTCTGGGCAATGTTTCATAGTATGTGTGCATCGAAACATATACTCTCTCTGTGTACGAGGGCAGACTGTACAAAAGTTTTCGGTCGGTACCACTAGAAAGTAGGGTTTCCTAACCTATACTCAGACATAAAACTTTTGCATCGGACTGTCGCGCTACAACGTCCTTAATGCAAAACGACAATAATGCCGTCGCATTATTTCCATGTTGCAACGTATAACCTCCAGCAGCTGTGGCGATCGCGGAAAACACGCGATGACCCAGACAGGATGGCGACTTTACAAGCCTTCTTTGCAAGCCCCGTTTTGCCAACATAATCCGACCTGTCCAGAAATTTACAAGATTGACTATACTTGCGCGCGCACACACCTGCGCCTATACGTCCGTATTTCTTAGAATCGCGCTATTATACGCGAACATGTGATCAGTTTCTGTAGCTTGTAATAAAGAAATCGTTGTGGTTTGTCACCTATTAATGCAAATTCATTCCGCGATCATTATACCGTACACTAAATAATTAATCAGGACTACTTCCGAACCTACATTTGTCTAGTTGGTATCTAGCATGCATTGCGTTCATAATGTGAACGAACGAAGTTTGCTTATATGTATACAAGTCACATCTATGTTTGCTACGCAAATTGATACAATAAACATTGATCTACATTGTGATAGGTGAATATAACGATAATGCTTATTATTTTCTTATGACACATGCGTTATATGCAAAATAGTATAAGACTTTTCGATTCAGAATCACCCCTTCTACCTGCCTACAAGCGGTGTTCCGGCAATTACAGGACACCCTGTATATACGTCTTTAAAAAATGTTGACGTACAAAAAGCACATTACATGCGCCTATATTATAGTATATTATTTTATTTCACAAGTTCATAGAATAGAAAACGCAACTATTGTAAGCACTACGTATGTCAGCGACGCGTTTCTAGCGATCATAGTTTGTCACGCTAGACGGAATGAAAAAGTTAAGAGGGTCCTGGAGCGTACTATATATATCGTGACTACTGTTACGGATACAAGTGACATCAACCATAGAACGTTAGAGAAACAAAGACATACATATATAAAAAGAGGTTATATTAGATTTAAACGTATTAGACAGTGTTTGTGTATTTTTGGCTTCCAAATCGTAGTCTAATAGTCTCATACATTCTTGAATGTTATGTCTATCTCGGACACTAATTTAGTTTTCATACATAACTCTTAAACTGTAAATGCCAGTACAATAAAAGTCGAGGTGATTGTAACTTTAAAAATTGTTGTTAAGTTTTTGATATATTGAAAAGTGTTCGAGATTAATTTCATTATTTTCTTTTATTCTGTAGAGCCGTTTTTCTATCCGAGCAATAAATACGAAAAACACCATATAATACGAATTACTCGTTTGATCGGTATAACAGGAAAGTCCAGGACCCTCTTAAATCGAGAGCTACTGCTGATTATAAATTTATAAAACACATGAGACGCGCTGTATTTTTCTAAATTTCTATCTATAAAGAATCAATTAAGAAGCAGCAACAAGTTTGCTCGACTCGAAAATTAGCTAGCTTTATTAAAAGTTCGGATGGTAAAACTTACGTGTAGTATTATCAGCGAGGAAAACTGGCCACTGTTCGCTTCCAAATACGAAGTCTCGAGTTCTTCGACAACTTCGAAAATTCCTATCTACGATTCGCGACGCGGCTTACGATGAAAACTTGCCTAACTTGGACCATTAGCAGGCTATAGGGTTAAATCGTTATTGCGAGTTCCGTTGGAGAAACCACAATGTGCGCGTTATTCGCGACAAAACTTGATGCTGTTACAACAGCTACGCTTGTGTCTGACTCTTCGCGACCGCTAAATTCCGCAGACTTTCTGATCTGTTGTAACTCTGATGTAACGTGTGTTGGCATGTGTTTGTCTCGCGATCGTTTCGCCATTGCAAACGCTTTTTTAACCAAATTGTTCGAGATCGACAATTTAAGTCGCATTTGTTAATGCGCGTTGGTGAAAGCTTATCGCGGATTTAACAATAATATTCGCAAAAAATAAATACTGTAAAATTATTTGCCTATAAAAAAAATTGTATTATCTACAGATGAAAAGTGCCTCAAAGAACCGATGAATCTATCCATTTTTTGATATTTTCAGGTCAGTGACTCAATTCAAATCTTGTAGCTCACATGGAATATCGCAAACATTCGTAATTGGACACTTGCCCTATTTACTCTTTGGCTTACGCAAATGAAGATCGATTTAATATATTATAATTTCGGTTATCTTAAGTTGTTCGGAATGTTTATGCAATCTCCATGAAAAACGAATCTGCGTTTCTTAATCTTTCTTCTTCTATCTCTTTTTCTGTCGTTTTCTGCACTCTTACTTTACTGATTTTTTCTTATAAAGCTGGTTTTTTTTAAAGTTTATAAGATTAGAGGGAGTTCCCCTATTGCCGGACAGTAGCTATCGGACAGTAGCTATAACTGTGAGAATTGAAACATTATCGAGTCGTTATTTTGCGTAAGCGTAGGAGGAATAAAACAAGCAAAGATCACGTTTCGACACGTTCCAGACGCGTATAGACAGCTAAAGAGATTACTTCATTGTTGCGTTTGACGAGAAGCCGGTGCATCGTATAAAGTATAAAGTATTACAGTTATCAATTTTCGTGGCCAAAACATCTAAGTTGCATTATCATATCTTTTGGTAAGAAGTTTTTTAGTTACCTTTGTATTTTACATATACAATGCACCAATTTTCACAAAAAAATTTTTTTAATGCGTTTGCTGTCCCTTGGTTTTGGACAGAATGTTTTTCCCTATTACCGGACAGTACAAATCTTAATCTTGTGTGTATTTCTGTATATTAGTGTTTATTATTTTGGTTTCAATAGTTAAAATATACACAAAAAAGAAATATGAATAGTAAGAAGAAAGGTTCGTGGGATGAAAATAAAAGTTGAAAACTGCACTTCAAAACATTCTGGAAAAAAATTAGTCTAAGAGAAGCATCTTCAAAATATGGCATTGCAAAAAGTACCTTGTTTGATAAAATAAAAGATATAAAATCTGGTCAAGAAATTTCTTTGCAGTCTAAATTAGGTAATTTTACCAAAACTTTTCCGTCAGAGTATGAAGAACAATTAGTAAATCATGTGAAAGATCTAGCTAATCGGTGCTTGCCATCAATAAAAAAGGAATTTTTTAAACTGGCTTATAATTGGCAGTAGAATTAAAGCTTCCTTATCGCTTCAACACAGAAAAAGGTATGGCTGGCAAACATTTTTACTATGATTTTATGGCCAGACATCCTGACCTTTCGCTAAGAAAACCTGAGTCTACAAGCTTAATGCGAGCTGTGGGTGTTAATAAACCACAAGTTCTACGTTTCTTTGATAATCTCGAAAACCTCATGAAACAATATAATTTCTCTGCTTCGAACATATACAATTGCGACAAAACGGGAGTTAGCTGTGTGCAGAAACATCAGAAAGTCTTGGCCGCGAAGTCGGTACGCCAAGTTGGAAAACTCACGTCAGCTGAAAGGGGCAAAAATATTACCGTCCTCTTTTGCATGAGTGCCAATGGATATTTCGTGCCTCCATTTTTTATTTTCCCAAGACAGAAAATGAATAAACGTTTGATGATAAATGCTCCTGCAGAAAGTAAAGCTGTTGCTTAATCAAAGAGTTGAATGAATAGCGAGTTTTTTCTACAGTGGCTACAACATTTTACAAAATTTGCCTGTCCATCAAAAGAGACTCCTGTGCTAATTCTTCTAGATGGCCACTGCAGCCACAAAACTTTGGATGTTATCAATTTTTGTAGGAATCATAATATTCACTTACTCAGTTTTCCACCACACACAACTCACAAGCTCCAACCATTAGACAGGACATTTATGAAGCCTTTTAAAACTGCTTACTACGAACGATGTGATATGTAGATGAGAGAAAATGCAGAAGCTCGAATAACCGACTACGACATTGCAGGCCTTGTTGGAGAAGCATTCACAAAAGTTGCTCGATTAGAAATAGCAATGTCTGGATTCAAATGCACTGGAATTTATCCTTTTAATAAGAACATATTTTCAGATGTTGATTATTTAGGTTCTGATATGACAAATATTCCACTAGAAGAAATAAGAAATCAACAAGGTTTGACTTTTACAATGGAGACGCCTCGAATACTTAATGTTCCTAAAGAGATAGATAAAGAGGCATTAGATGTACAGCCATCTACAAGTTCTGATGCTATACATAATATATACAAAAACATCCTCAAATTGTCTCCGTTACCTGATGCTAAAAAGAAGCGGATTAAAACAAGAAAACAAAGATCTGAAAAAAGTGAAATTCTCACTTCATCAACTTATAAATTATTAATTGAAGAAAAAGAAAATAAAAAAAGAGTTAAAGAACAAACAAAAACCTTAGGAAATAAGTTGAAGAAGAACATTAAAATCGAAAGAAACAAACTATTCTGAGTTACGTTAATCGCGGTAACTCTCTTAAGTGTCCGGTATTAGGTGCCACTTAATGATCTTACAAAATAATATATTACATTTTAACGTTCAATTAAGTTAACTATTCTGATAATGTTGATTATTTTGATGTCTAATAGTGTTATTTTGTGAATAACATAGAATAAAGATAATAAAATATTACTTTTTCTTCTTTATTTAAGAAAAAATCTTAAGCGTCCGGCACTAGGGGAACTCCCCCTACTGATCAAAATCAACAATAGAAAGTTTTGAAGGATAGATAGAAGAAAATATATAAAACTTACAAGATCAATCTTTCGTACAATTAAGTCGCAGAAAATGAAATATTAAAGAAATTTGTTAATATTATCATTAACGGTAACGTAATTAGATTTGTAATAATTAAAATCTAGTATCGCATACAAAATAATCTACTAAAGATATAATAGAATATTAACGTTTCTAACAATTAGTGATAAATAGAGATTACTCTCAGGCTCTATAAGTCTTTTAAACTAATAATATATGAATATAAGGACATGAAGAGCCGTTCGCAGGATGTTGTGCGTGAATGTGCTTAAATATATATATATATATATGTATGTATTAACGTTTCTCTCTTAGTTGTCAAACTATGAAAATATTGAACGCGATTTACAGGAAGATATTAAAAAGTGGCCAAATCTTAGATTTGTTGGCTCCGAAACCTAAACTATTGATGAGGTATCATTTTTCAGGTTTCAAAGATGCGTAAATCTACTATTATTTACTTTAAATAAGATGGAAAAGTTATTAAAAAAAGCATTAAAAAAAGCAAAATTGAAAATTTTGAAAAAGTGTGTTTAAAAAAAAACTGCTATAACTTTAACCAATTGATATTTTTCAAAGAAATTTTGAGGAAAGTAAGGAATTACTTTTCTGCATAAAAATTTGTATTTTTTAATATGCAATTGTCATGTGACGATCAACCGTACCATACTTCTCGTTTTTCTCTAAAAACCTGCGATCTCTCTAGGAATTCACAACGATTATGTTATAATAGGATGGAAGACGCAGAGTCGATTGAGATTTCATCGGCGTTGCAATCAGAATTGCAAGATCGAGCAGAGAGCAACGAGAGATGCGCACACGGAGGACGGTTCTCGCTTGTGTGCGTGTCCCCACCGCTTCGATCTCTCGTTGCTCTCTGCTCGATCTTGCAACTCTGGTTGCAATGTGAATTTGTTTTGAACAGCTGCTATGCGCGTGATAATTTCAAAATGACTCTATGAAAGCCAGCGGAAAATCACGGGCATCCATATTCTTACAAGTGTGGTGGAAATGTCGCAGCAAATATACGCACAATCGCACGAAATTAGAACAGTACGGGATATGCATATGGCCGCAAGAAAAGTATTTTTTTTGAGTGATTGTGGCAACGACAGTTTTAGGAAATAACATCGTGATCAGCGGCAATATTGATAATTCGGATAAAGCACAATCGTCGTTTAGCACTAGCATATATCGGATCAAACTATAATGTTTCGATTAGTAGTTCGCATATGTGTTCGCATATGACGAGTCGCTTGCGTTGATGCGAATACATTTTGTCGGAACTATCAATTTATAAATGCGTTCCAAGCGCGCAACGAACAAGATCAAAAGCGTTATGAGAAAATAAAAAAATGCTCGTGTTCATTTAATAACATAGCGAGAAAGAAACAAAAAAAAGAGAGCCAAACGTGCAATAATTACCTGGGTCAGTGAAAGCGCTACATCCGTACAACTGGACAGTCTTTCCCACTTAAAATTGAAAAGCAAATAAATCAAATAATATGCAACGACGAGCGATATCTGCTGTTAACGGTGGGATCAATAAAAACGTTAACTGTAAAATAATCCATTTACCAAAAAAAGGTAGATTTATCTAAATATTTTAGTCTAGCGTTTAATTAGAGTCAATTATATTTAATGACAAACTTAATGTTTTTTTGCAATTTTTAACATAGGCTTTCTGCTTGTTTTTATTAATATACGATATAATAAAAATAAATTCACGACATTGAAATATCGTTGCGAATTGATAGAGCAACGATAATTGATGTAGCAAAACACATAAACCTTTATCATGTACATATTTAGAATAGGATAGTGCTTAAAGTTATTGTTTCTTTCTTTCTCTTCTTTCTTTGCTTCCTCTGCGGTTGACTTCATTGATAGACGACATGTAAAAATATACGACAGTATATATAAATAATCGTGACGCAATATTTTTCTTACGGATTCCTTATTGCAGAAAATTAAACCATACGCGAAACGTTCTTTCTTTTGGCCGTGTATCAATTTACCGAATAGTTTAATTTCGTAAACACAAGTTCTTCGAACCGTAATCTATTATCTTTTGCATTCTTTGGAAAGTCGCGTTGCGAGTCACGTTGCAATAAAATTCCAACAATATCGATTTCTTACGCGGATATTTTTACAAGATAAGAACGGAGATGGCATTAGCTTTTACGATTAAAATTCATGCATATGACTATGCTCTCTCCCCCCCTCTCCCTAACACAAGAAACGTTGACACAATCTCTCACTCGCTAGAAAATACACAACTTAAGAGTGCCTCGCACCAAGTTCACGCGCAACGAAGTGGCGCTCGAACTGCCCGAGCACACTGTACCTCTTATACGCGAAATTCATGCAATTGAGAAGTGGGAAGATTTTCTCGGGATAATTTTTCAATAACGACTGAACCGACCACTTTTGTTTTAGTATTAATCGATTCAAAATAAAATATTTAAAAGCCAAGTATTCTTGCGGTTTTTTGGTCTGTCGCTTCTGAACGGAGATAATGAAAGATAAATGAAAATGTGTGTGAATTTTACATTCAAAAACGTCATAGTTGTCGTTATCGTCGTTGTCCGACTAAATTGTGTTCGTATGCCTGCTGCCAGATAGCATACATATACGAGCGTGCTGAAAGAAGAAAAAGAAAGAAAGACAGGAAGTGTGAGTTAGAGAGAGAAAGAGAGAATCAAGAGGCACGGTAGTGGTTCCTCGAGTCGAAATTTAGCGTCTACATTGAACCTCAATTCCTTTTTTTTTATGTAGGAGTAAGAGAGAAGGTAGATCCTACTTTGACGCTGCTATACGTCCGAAATCTCCTTTTTTCAAAAATTGAGGTTCAATGTAGACGCTAAATTTCGACTCGGGTCGCGTTATTCGCGCTGGCAACACTTCCGATATAACTTTTTTTAATACACTGTTTTGAACGTTGGCACAAAATAACTACAAACTATAAACTTTCAATTTATAATAAATTTATGATAACAAATTAATTTAGTAAACGGATAAAAAATTTTTTTCGCACCGGCAACACTTCCGAAATATCTTTTTTTAATCAACTGTTTTGAAACTTGCCACAAAATAACTACAAACTATATACTTTAACAATTAATAATTAATAAAATACTCTCGGGCTCTGTAGTTTCTAAACTAATAAATATATGAATAGAAGGTCATTAAGAGCCGTTCGCAAGGTGTTGTGCGGAAATGTGAGTATACATATATACAGGGTGTCCCAGAATTGGTTTAACATCTCTCGTAGGCAGGTAGAAGGAATAAAACTGAGGTGAAAAGTCCTATACCATTTTGCTAAATTCGCAATAGTTACTGAGATTTTAATTAACAAAGATCCGCAAATAAGTATGCATCGGGCTGTCTTACGCGCGTAAGACTGCCCGCCGCGCTTCGCGCGCTAACGGTGTTACCNATAGCGACATATNGNAGGAGCTAATATAACAGCATATACTANAACATATACATATTAAAATGTAATTGTGTGAAGCGCGCCGGGCTGTCCTACGCGCGTAAGACAGCCCGATGCACGCTTATTTGCGGATCTTTGTTAATTAAAATCTCGGTAACTATTGCGAATCTAGCAAAATGGTATAGGACTTTTCACCTCAGTTTTATTCCTTCTACCTGTCTACGAGAGATGTTAAACCACTTCTGGGACACCCTGTATATACAAGGTGTCCCAGAATTGGTTTAACATCTCTCGTAGGCAGATAGAAGGAATAAAACTGAGGTGAAAAGTCCTATACCATTTTGCTAGATTTGCAATAGTTACTGAGATTTTAATTAACAAAGATCCGCAAATAAGGATGCATCGGGCTGTCTTACGCGCGTAAGACTGCCCGCCGCGCTTCGCGCGCTAACGGTGTTACCNATAGCGACATATNGNAGGAGCTAATATAACANCATATACTANAACATATACATATTAAAATGTAATTGTGTGAAGCGCGCCGGGCTGTCCTACGCGCGTAAGACAGCCCGATGCACGCTTATTTGCGGATCTTTGTTAATTAAAATCTCGGTAACTATTGCGAATCTAGCAAAATGGTATAGGACTTTTCACCTCAGTTTTATTCCTTCTACCTGTCTACGAGAGATGTTAAACCAATTCTGGGACACCTTGTATATACGTATGCATATACAGGGTGTTTCAGAATTGGTGTAACATCTCTCGTAGACAGGTAGAAAGAGTAAAACTGAGTCGATAAGTATTATACCATTTTGCTAGATTCGCAATAGTTACTAAGATCTTAATTAACAAAGATCCGCGAATAAGCGTGCATCGGACTGTCTTACATGCGTAGGACAGCCCAGCGCGCTTCGCACAATTACATTTTAATATGTATATGTTATAGTATATGCTGTTATTAGCTATTAGCTCCTCCCATATGTTGCTACGGGTAACACCGTAAGCGCGTGAAGTGCGCCAGGCTGTCTTACGTGCGTAAGACAGCCCGATGCATGCTTATTCGCTGATCTTTGTTAATTAAGATCTTGGTAACAATTGCAAATCTAGCAAACTGATATAAAACTTATTGGCTCAGTTTTACTTCTTCTACCTGTCAACAAGAGATGTTACACCAATTCTGGGGCACCCTGTATAAATATGCGTTCACGTGTAATATTTTTCAATGAGTAAGTTTTTTGAATTAAAATTACAATTCTTTAAATCACATAGGATGCTAATTTTGCATCACATATATGAAGGAACCCGAATACCCCCCTAACTAATTTTTAAAATATTGCGAAAAAAACTCTTCCAATATATGTGATGTAAAATTAGCATCCTATATGATTTAAAGAATTGTAATTTCAATTCAAAAAACTCACGTGAAAAATATTACACGTGAACATATATATGTATATGTATGCACATACATATATATATATATATATATATACTCACATTTCCGCACAACACCTTGCGAACGGTTCTTAATAATCTTATATTTATATATTTATTAGTTTATATATTTTAACTTTTTTATAAAGTAAAAAATTAAAAATTAAAAAATTAGAGAAAAAGAAGTTTTTGTAGTATTAAGTAAATTTTTAATTTATTACTTTAAATTACAATATGTGTTGTGCGTGTATTATTGACACGCTCACAAGAATTCGCTCTACCCACAAGCTAATAGACGCGAGGGGCAAGGGAAATCGTCCGTCCCACGAAGGCTGTGTTCCAAATTTACTGCCAGCGCTTCAAGTATGTCGTCATGAAAGCAAGCTACCAACATCGTTTCAATTTTGCTAAACATTTTATCAGCACAAATATAGGTTTCAAATTGGAACAATATTTTAGTGAGTTTCAATGCCAATAGCAGAGAAAATGAACACAAAACAGATATAATCTACCCCAAAAATATGGAAAACAATATGCAAAAGATGAATATTTGAAAATCACATTAAAGAAATATGTGACTCTTGCTTTCTCAGCGTCTTCTGCTGATATGGCTAAATTGTATTTGATATTATTTTCCACATTAATTAGCGTTAATTGTTCCATGATAGTCGCCATCTTTAATGCTTTAGCTGCTTCACCTCTGTAGTCGCAGCAGCCACAGCAGGAAGTGACGACAATATTAATGACGTCATTATGCTTTTGCAGCATTGCCATAGCTTGCTATTACACATTTTAGAACGGTGTTTGCAAGTGCTGCCAGCGCTGGCAGTAAATTTGGAACACAGCCGAAGTAAGAGTAAGAAGATCGAACTCCGTGATACAAAAGTGGTCCCGAGTTTTACGGTTCATTGGGAGGGAATCGGCTCAAGGGAATAGCTTTTTACGGTTGGACGCCATTTGCAATTTGAAACATAACCTATCCCACGAAGTAAGAATAAAAAGGTAAGGAGATCGAACTTCTCATACAAAACCCGATTGTGACGGTTTATTGGGAGGGAATCCGCAGCAATGGCAAAAGAGAAAACAAGAGAAAGGAGAAAAAGTTCAAAGCTCAGCCAAGTGATCGATATTGAAGTACAACCTGTAGTATGTATACAAAATACAGCTGATACCAAAATAAAACTAAAAACTACCAAAAAAAAGAAAGTGCAGATGTCAACTAAATAAGAAATATATTTAATGAAGAATATGTATGAAAATAAAATATAATAAGCATAAATGATATATTTTGAATTTTATGTATTTTCCTATTTCCCTTTATAAATACAAAAAATGAATTCATATATAAATTGATGAAAAATGTTACAATTAAGAAATGCACAATTCGTAGCTTTTGTAGAATGTGCATTAGACTGTGCCTAAAGTTGTCAAAACTTTACTTACTGTACAAATATTGGATATTTTAATAAATCCCGAAAATGGTATAATCTTGTCATTGATGTAAATATTAACATGTAAGGTGGGAAACACAGCAATTCTTTGTCTGACACTAAAATCACTTTCTGCCTTCAAACTAAAAAATGTGTCATTTCCAGTTGTGAATCCCCAATTTAGAGAAGACAGCTCAACTAAATGCATATTATGTTGCATATACTTGAATTTTTCTGCTGCTCGCTTCATTTTCTTTGAATTTCTTTTACTTATACTTGTGAGAAAATATTAGTTTTTTTCACTATTAATTACTCAAAGTTACATTTTTTCATTACTAACCTGTTTGTCCGTTCGATTTTGCGTATCTATACTTTTGTTTCCAATTACTTCAAAGCATTACGTTAAAACACGATACACGTAAAATAGAAAGCTAAATCTTTTATCACTTTATTTCGTTTTATTGCTGAAAAATTTTACCAGTAAAAGAAAACTTCTACGATTCAGAGCATAAATGTATGCACAACATACGCTGCAATCGTTATGTAACAAGATAGCTTACATATACTAAACGTGTACCATAGTTGCAAACTCGAGCCGGCTAGCACCGAGAGCACCGAGGTGTTGGGAGCCACTGGGAACACGCACACAAGCGAGAACCGCCATCCGTGTGCGTGGAACACACACACGGACTCGAGTTTGCAACTATGACGTGTACATGTGTTGTGTACATGCATAGTTTTGCAAATGGCGTCCAACCGTAAAAAGCTATTCCCTTGAGCGGATTCTCTCCCAATGAACCGTAAAACTCGGGACCACTTTTTCCATTCGCGCGCTATCAAGTTCGATCTCCTTATTCTTACTTCGTGGTCCGTCCGCTCCACCCAATCTCCTCTACTAGGTAGGTTCTGTCGAGGCGGTGGGGATATGCCCACAAGCGAGAACGCGTCCGTGAACTCACACGGTTCTCGCTTGTGGGCATATCCCCACCGCCTCGACAGAACCTACCTTGTAGACAAAATTGGGTGAAGTGGACGGACGATTCCCCTTGCCCCTCGCGTCTGTTAGCTTGTGGGTAGAGCAAATTCTTGTGAGCTGTCAATAGTACTTGGCGCTTATTCTTACCTCGTTTTTAAAACAGGTAAGTTTTACGAGATATATAAGACATTTTTTATTTTGTAGTATTATTTAATTTTGTAAAACAAGTTTTATAGAGAAAGAATTTTTTGTAGTATTAAATCAATTTTTAATTTATTAATTTAAATACAATCTGTGTTGTGCGTGTATTTGGCGCTTGTCCTTACCTTTTTTTAAAAAAAAGTAAGTTTTTCGAGATATTACACATTTTGTATTTTGTAGTATTATTTAATTTTATAAAACAAGTTTTATAAAAGAAAAATTTTTTGTAGTATTAAATCAATTTTTAATTTCTTACTTTTCAATTTTTTACTTCATAAAGTTAAAGTATATAGTTTTTAGTTATTTTGTGGCAATTTTCAAAACAATTAATTAAAAACAAGTATATCGGAGGTGTTGCCAGTACGAAATCACCATACTGCGATGGAGTGCCCCGCTTCCGCCACGGTCGGAGTCTGATTTTTCTGCAAAATGTGTTATCCGTTTTCTGAATTAATCGTCTACTTCATAACTTTTAAAGTATACAGTTTGTAGTTATTTCGTGCCAAGTTTCAAAACAGTTTATTAAAAAAAGTTATATCGGAGGTGTTGCCGGCGCGAAAAAAATTTTTTTATCTGTTTTCTGAATTTTATCATAAATTTATATTTACCGTGAGCTGTACATATTATTCTAGTTTCGAGTAGTCTGCTATTCTGCATTTTCGTTCCGAGAAACATCTCGAGGAAATCTCAATCTGTGGGCCACCGTTTATCATGGCAGATTTTACGTTTTCTACGAAGAATACAAAGGTCATAAATGTGCGAGAATCGGGTCAAACGCAGTAACAACCGTGTATAAAATGTCTTTTCTCGCTTCCGCTGAAAACGAAAAATCTCTCGAGATTTTTACACCAACAATGTTTGTTGTTCATACTCCAATATGTTCAATTTTGGCAAAATGCAACGTTCTATTTTTTGCCAAGCAATATAAAAAATCAACTCATCTTTTTTTTAAACGTTAGATTGCACATAAAAAGCGAACCGTCACTAGGCGACCAAAAAAGATAAACTTACTCTATAGGTACATATGCGATTATTGATTTCTTGAGAAGTGAAAAAAGTCAGTGAAAGATTGTCTGTCACTTACTTTTCTAAAACACATACTTAAACGCGTAATTCGACACATTTGAATAAGTTAATTTGTAATTTTCGATAGAAAGGATTTAAATGACGACGTGAAAATTACGAGTGAGGAAGATTAAGTTTAAGATTACGATTCTATACGCATTCTCGTGTAGCCGCTCTTTGATTAGCACGCAAGACACAAGTACTGAGCGGATTATTTGCGCGTGTGTTACGTGTCACTACTAAAAATACGATTCTTACTATTAGATAAAGAATAAAGGAATTTTTGATAAATATTTACAAAAACACACGGAGCACTTTCGGAGGTCAATGACCTTGACATATGTTGTCAAGGACACCTCCCTGAACAGCAATCAAAAGATTTTAGCCATCGCTCATTGTTTATTACAAATTTTGTAAACAAAAGAGTTTCATAAATGAACTTTTATTTTCCGACACTATGTACATTTTGTTTGTATTATAAGCGTGTAGGCAGAAAGAGGTTGTGTCCCTCCCCTTGCACCCCTCTAGAGAAAAAATGAAGAACAGCTTTTGTTTAATTGTCGCTTCATGTCAAGAGTGTATACGTGACTTTTCGAAGGGAGTGCAGACGGAAGGGCAAAGCCACTCCCCCTGCCTACAACGCTTACAACACGGTTTACTTTAGTGCTCTTTTGGCTCAGTGGATCTACAAAGCTAGTCCATACGCCATTCTACGTCTTTTTGATGATAGGTTAAAACCGTGGATTGGGTTCCTGACACCAAACTACGGAGTTGTATATTTGTTAAATTAACAGATAATAATAAGAAAGTGGTGTAAAACACCGACAATTGTCCAAAAATATTCACAGCGTAACACTATACACATTCAACCGATACATATAACCTACGCTTACAACACGAACAAGAAGAACATAAACAAAGTAGTCTCGTTAAGAGGCCTTGTAGCTTTGTTTACATTTCCCGTAAAAACTACTGCGGAAACTATTGAAGATCAAAAACCATCGCTCCTGGATCTACCATACACAGTGACTGTTGGAAGGCATATAATAACATCAATACGTACGGTTACATTCATTATACACAGTTTGTCCGGAAAGTTCCCGGACTACGTGAATTAAAAATCGAAAATGAAAGATATGGTTTATTAAACAAGTTTACACTTCAAG
>NW_018020888.1:49981-55573 GCF_002006095.1 Pseudomyrmex gracilis | reverse complement strand
AGTCCGGGAACTTTCCGGACAAACTGTGTAGGTAAATCACATAGCAAATTTTATAGATTCTCATACCAATTGTCACACGCAAAATATTGAAAGAATTTAGCGAGATATGCGAAGTAATATCCCGCGTTTTGGGACATTGATAGAACATTACAAATTTTACATAGATGAGTTTTTTATTCAAACGCCGTTACGTACACATAGGAACGCATAGACAAATTTTTCACAATAATGTCGGAAATATATCCACTAAATGAGATTGAATTGCAAACCAAATAATATTTATAATGTATTACAATAAAAACAGACAACATTGCAAAATATTGCACATAATAAAGAAAAAAAATGTACATGGTGTTGGAAAATAAAAGTTTAATGACGCAACTGTTTTTGTTTAACTTTTTGTAACTTTTTAACAAACAACGAGCAACGGCTAAAACCTTTTGATTGCTGTTCAGGAAGGTATTCTTGACAACATATGTCAAGATTATTGACCTCCGAGGGTGCTCCGATTTTGTAAATATTTTCCGAAGTTTTACTGATTCCCCTCAGGGTTACAATATTTCTTTATATTCCTTTTCCACATCTCTCACAACCAATTCATGCTGATTGGAGGCCCGAGATTTCAGTTTTTTTCAATCGATAAAACTCGACTTGAAAGAAACCGGCCCGGAAAAATTCAAAGGTGTGGATTTGAACTCGGAACCTTCCTATTCGCAAACCCCGCACTCAGGCCGCGAGACTATTGGGCTGATACAATTCTCGCTATTATAAATATCCATTATTCTCATTCCACATTTCTCTGCTGATGAGCTTATTATTTTATGAGATATATACATCACGCTCTAATATTAGAAGCGCGCAAAAGTGGTAATTAATGAATTCTGGATCAAAAAAATTCTTGAACTTTAGAGGCGATAAAGTTATCAATACATTTTCAGTCAAGTCTAACAGGAAAGGCGATGGCCCGGAAAGCCGGAGATTCCAGGTTCGACTCCTGGCTGAGGAGTATTTTTTCGCAACATTTTAAAAATTAGTTAGAGAGTACACGGAAAAAAAAGTTTTGCTATTATATGGTCAGCAAGAAAAATGGTTGACCTTACGAAATTGTTTGTTTCATCAACAAAATGTTTTGTTAGTGAAACAAAAAGTTTACTAAACTTAACAAATGTTTTTTTGCTGGCCATATAGTAACTAATTTCTTGCTATTCTAGCAAATCTTTTTTTCCCGTGTAGACGGGATCTCTCATATATGTGATGCAAATCCAGCATCCGATATGAATTTAAGAATTGAAATTCAATTCAACAACTTACATGAAAAATGTGAATTTGTTTATATATATACTGTGACGTGACGTCTTTTCGGCGTCCGTCACAGTGTAATTAGCACGGCCAAAGAGGAGGACGGTAGGCTCGCATCTCTCACGATTTGGAGAGAGTGACCTATCTTTGTTGCGTGGCGCACCTAGATGCGCCGATTTTGCGTTGTTGATGCGTTCTGCACCGACTTGGAGTACCGTGGAGTGCGCCGACGGACGCAAGCGAATGTTTCGCGCGCATTATATTGTTGTGGCCATTTTATTTTAATGTGAATTGCGTTGCGTGAGCCGCAGGGCGGCGTATTTGTGTGTTTGTGCTGTTTTTGTTTTAGCGACTAGAAAGAGGCTCATTATGCGTCGGCGTTAATTAAGAAAGAAGAAGACGAGAAGACAGCTAAGCAGGAGCGTACGACGCGGAGAGCAGAGTGGCGAGAAGAGATCGGTTATCGTATCCAGGGCGAGAGGATGAAGCGCAACGGTCTAATTCTGGACTAAGTGAAGTCGGGATCCGGCTAGAGCGTACGGCCTGCCAATTCGAGGTGGAAGATCAGCCTTGCAAAGCTGGAGAAAATTCTCCACAAGATTCGAGCGGCGAGGGCCCGGCGCGGCTACATAGCCGCCCTTGGCAGGATAACGCAGATCCACGCGTGTGGCGATCAATCACCGCGCCTGATTGGCTACTTAACATACTACGCGATCTGCCGTACGAAAGGAAATCTATGCGGTAGCGTTTAGCAATCACTAGGTCTGTTTTTCTTGCATACACTTTATACACTTTAGTGTAAAGTGTACACTTTAGCGTTTTTCTTGCCGGAAGTGACGTTGAGTTACATCATTACACGCTGTTCTTCTTGAAAGTGTAGTACACTTTAATGACGTAATTTACACGTTTTGTACACCTCCTTGAGAGGTGGTGTAAAGCTAGTGTAACGTTACAGCTTTAGTTCGTTTATGTTTTGAATGTCATTTTAGAACTCAGTTGGATGTGATGAGATGTTCATCAACTGAAGTAATAGGTTATTGTATCAAATTTTACATATATATAATAAGATATATGTTAAAATATGTTAAATTCATTACAATACCATTCTTTCAATATGATATAAATTATAAATTCTTTAAATATAGTATTAAATTATATGTTAAATTATTAAAAATTATTTTGTTTGTGTAGTATTTTNACTGTGTCACTGTAGTACACTTTTGTTACACTCTGGCGTTTTTCTTGAAAAGCATACACTTTACACAATGTTTCCCCCACTTCCAAAAAGTGTAGTGTATTAAAAGTGTAAGGTGTACACTTCACACTTTTCGTGTATGCAAGTAAAACAAACCTACTGTTGCGCGTACCGTTGTTGAGGCGTGAGCCACCGGGGTAACCTCCTGCAAGGTCTTTGTGCCGCGGTAAAGTGCCGTTTTGAGGCAAGGGCCGGTCACCAGTCAACTCGAGGAGGACCTGAGACCGTGATATCCGGTGGAGAAGACGATATGGTTGCCGAGTAAGATCCGAGGATAGCTGCCGACGCCGATAAGTGCCGCCAAGTTTCTCACCCTCGCAACTGCATGTCGCGTGTTGACTTTGCCGATATACCGCTCCGGTGATTCAAATTCCGTTTAATGTCACGGATTCGACACGGAGGTAATCGTGACGAGTGTTATTATGGCATGACGGTTTTGCGTTGAGAACTGCGTGTTCTGTCGTGTTGGTAAAATAGTGTAAAGATCGCTCTCTCTCTTTTCTACGGTCGCAGCAGTCTTTCGTGTAATAATGTTTGTCGCTGTTCCGTTCATGTTGTAAAACGTATTGTTCGACTAATCGTGCCGTGTTTGTCTAAATTCGTCGTGATTGAGTGCGTGCATACATTGCCGTGGATAACCTTGAATCGTGCCATTGTTTTTTTTGACACATTCCGGGCTCATTGTCGTTATATCTGCGAGCGCGTCAGCGGCCGCGTGAGCCGATCCTTCGTTACCGTTGTGTGCCGCGGCTTGCCATCTGGAAATAATACTTTTCACTGAGACAATTTTCCATCGTTACGGTCATCTAAGGCCGTCGTTTCACCTACGATGCGGGAAGTGTAGTCGACCAACGTCGCATCCTGCGCGCTGACGACTTGCCGCTAGTTTGCTCTTTTTCGAATCGCCGCTTACAAGCGTCGCGTGCCGCCGTGTGCTGTCAACCGGATCTGACTATCCCGACTCGTTGTTAGCGCCCGTCTAAACCGGCGAAACGTCGCAATACGTGTTTTTTTTGTCTACATATATTATATTATATTTTGTTACTTTGTTATATTATCGTTACTGAGCTGAGTTTTTTTCTCCTCTGCGCCTAAAGCCGCCTCCCGAACCCCCGCTTCTCCGTTTCAGAATCTGAGCTGCCGAGTATTTTATTTTTGCGGGAGATTGCCGTCACGTCCAAGGTAATTGGTGATTAGATTGAGATATTTTTGCCGTGTGTTTGTGCGGCGTGATTTCCACGCCTGGCGCCAAGTATACGTTTAGTAATTTTTAGATATAACCGAGGACGCGCGTAAGACAGCCCGATGCATGCTTATTCGCGGATCTTTGTTAATTAAAATCTCAGTAACTATTGTGAAACTAGCAAAATGGTATAGGACTTTTCGACTCAGTTTTATTCCTTCTACCTGCCTACGAGAGATGTTAAACCAATTCTGGGACACCCTGTATATATATAGACATATTTTCCGCACAACATCCAGCGAACGGCTCTACACGACCAATTATATTCATCGACTAGTTTAAAAACTTAAGAGCCCAAGATGATTCTCAGTTTATTACTAATTTTCAAATGTCTTTTATATTTCAAAAGTGTAAACCATCAAGGATGTTGCAGCGACGTGTAATAGTAATTAAAAAAACGCAATGTCTAGAGAATATCGAGTATGATAAAACATCCCACTCAAATTTCATTATTGTTTTCTGCGTTGCAAGAGTCACGTGAGGACGAACATTGAAACTATTGCATGTAGCTATCGTAATACTGTTGTATGATCATTTTGTAACTGTTTAGCAAGTTCTACATTCGATTGGAAATTACAATCAAACCTTGATAACTCGAACCTCTATAAGACGAAAATGTTGTTCATTCCCTTCTGCTCCGCGGAAAAGAAAAAAGATCTTCGATAAGTCAAAACCTCTACAAATCGAAGATTTTAGCTCTTCCTTTTAGATTCGAGTTATCGAGGTTTGACTGTATTTTGATCTAGCAGTTCTTGCAAATCGTCAGAGTTTAGCTCTTGGGTCATCCCAGAGTACGATTTGTCGCTGATATCGAAATCACCACTTTTAAATTTCAAAAACTACTCATAACGCGTGCTTGCACTTAGCATTTTTCCTATGTGTAAAACAAGTAAATCTTTGTGTTTCTGCAGCTGTTTTATCTAGATTAACCTGGAATAACATGCAGTACCGAATACTGTACCTTATCGATCTCCATTTATAAAAATACTAAAGCTTTATCAGCTAAAGATTACGGTAATTTACAAAGCATATTATAAAAGTAGAAGAGATAGAAAGAGTAAGATCATTAATAAAGCCAAAGGCCATACAACGCTATCGATATGCGACACCAAGAACTTTACTCTTAATGATATTCTTACAACGACGAATAATAAATATCGCGGAATTTTGTGACAAAAATTACACGAGTTTAAAATTGCATGTCTCCAGGAAATAAATATGCGGCATTTTAGAAAAAGACGTAACCCTCTTTTAATAGAATTAAACCTTGCGTATTTTGATCTGTTCATGAGATATTTCCGTTAACACGTTCCATGCCGGTCCGATTTTCGATGACTTTTCGTTCACGCCGCGTGAGTCGTATGCGCTCCACGCTTTGGAGACTACTAATTTTGTTTAAGACATATGTTTCATAATATTTCTACAATTGCAGAAATCATTATTATCAAGAAAATAGTAGTTAAATGCCCACGATGTAATAACTATATTTTATGATATTTAGGCATCAATATGATTTTAGAAAATATTTTATGATAATGTCACACTCAATAGCAAAAACAGCATATGGCCTAAACGGAAAGTCTAGAGTGGGGCGTATACGACTCACGCGGCAAGGAACGTGTTAAAGATCATCCGTTGATGAATTAATCGAGCTCAGTGTCACGCGCTGTTTGCATGAGTCTGTAAATCAATGTGTAATACGGCATGAGACAACGATACACACGCGCGCGCGTGCACACACACACACAGAGAGAGAGAGAGAGAGAGAGAGAGAGAGAGAGAGAGAGAGAGAGAG
>NW_018020888.1:40763-49836 GCF_002006095.1 Pseudomyrmex gracilis | reverse complement strand
GAGAGAGAGAGAGAGAGAGAGAAAGCGGACATAGAATACAATAGATCTTATTTTCTCGTGCAACCGGCATTTCATCTTCTTTTCTTCTACTGTAGAACATTATCATTACTGCGATATCATTTTCCGTCATTCATAATAACGCGGTGCGTAACCCTTCGTGTCGTTGTAGACATCCCCTTTGGTTACGTTGAAATTGTTGAGAGAAAATCGAAGACTATAATAACTGAAATAAACCCATGATTCGATAATCTAATGTTCACTTCCAACTAATGATACGTTTTATGTCAAATTTATATATGGTTTCCGCTCGATAAGTATCTGTAATATGTTTTCTCTCGTCTCTCTTTATCTCTCGATTAAAAGACACGTGTTTGTCAAAATTCGAGAATATAACGAAATACGTGCAGTAAAAGAGCGTTATCATTTCCGCAAGCTGTCAACGAGAAAATTGATATCAAAATCTCAGCAGGGTAGTCATCTTCGCGGGACTATTTGCGAGAAAGGATCGCGAAGAAAACGATACATCGAGAGCTAAAAAGTCTAATGAGTCTTAGTCACAAAACAAAAACTTAGTATTAGCTCTTGTAAGCTCTTCCGTCTAACGGCGAATTCACTTATCAATCGTATCTAGCTGTTTTTCGAAAATACGGTCGAAATTGCATATCTTATGGCGTGCCGCTTGGCTGCACATGACCATAAATAACAAAGATGACTGTGTTCTATTCAATTGCTACCTAAGATACAACAAAATTTGTTTTCCAACTGATAATTTATATGTATACTTTACTTCTTATTTTCTCATCTCTCCTTTAGTCTTCTTACCGTAGTACAACTTATATAAAATTTCTCTTGTCTTTACCAATGTTCAATCATTGCACAATCGATAATTAAAACAAATTAAAATAAATTCTGATCATTTACTGCAGTTTTATTACGCTAAGAAGAAACACTAATAGCAAACGGCAATAAAATGCCAGAGTTCTCGAATCCCGAAAACAATGTTTCTCCATCATCGCAAATATACAAGTTACGAGATCAGAGTTACCCGATTTTCCGGAAGATTTAGAAAATCGCGTGGTCATTACCGTTGATTACTGTCGTTATTATCACATTATCAGAGCACAAAATCGTTCGCCGGCATATGCGTGCAAAGCAAGCGAAAAAAGTCACTATAAAGCGGTGTACGAGCGACAAGAATCGGTGAGCGAGAGGCGAAGCAAAGGCGTTGTAGTAGTGCAAGACTTCATTAAGTGTCCTCCAGCCATCGACCTTCTGCGTCTATCTAGAGCGTGTTCGAATAACAGCGATGTGCCCTAGAATGGTGGAAAAAAAGAGGGTAAAAAAAGTAGAACGGCTGAGAGAAAGAGAATTAGAAGAAGATTGGATCGTTTATTAAGCGACTAAGCGAAACCTTAAAAGCTCGATTACTAGGCTTTATCGTCTCGTAAACCGACCATGATCATGGCAATAACAACCGGTCAATCATGGAAAACAGATTTTATATCCAATTATGAGAATGTTCGGCAGATGATGTTGGCTGAAATATAATAGGTAAATATGATCCAGCCTACTAGCGGTAGTATATATCATAAAAATCATTAAAAATTTAGTAGGTTCTAAAACTCCCAATTTAGATTTTACAAACGTCTCAGCGACAGGATTTGCGATTTGCTAATTATGCTGGCAAACTACAGTGACGCTTTTATCCATTTTGCGCGTAGAAAAGACAAAATCCCATGACTCGATGATTTTATGCTTCTGCGTTTCGAATGATTATGATCTATCAGATAAGAACGTTCAAAATCATGGGTGTATCTAGAATAATCCCAGAGTAATTAAAATTTATTAACTTTTCTATTATAACTTTTGCTGTATATAATTTACTTCTGTTATAAAATTACATAGAAAAGAATATGTTACGTATATATTCGGATTATTTCGTTTGCGTTATTTGCTAAAGCAAATTTCAACAAACTCAACGTACATGAAAGAGACTAAAGGCAAAGGGAACTGTTCATCTCTGGTTCTCCGAACGGAATAACGTGAAAGTGCTTCTTCTCTTTCGTAACACTTGAGACAATAATAAAGGTTGAGTACGAAATATATCTACGGTCATACGAGCCGATCGCAGGATGTTGTGCGGAAAATGCGTATATATATATATATTTGTTCGCGTGTAAATTTTTACACGCAAGTTTTTTGAATTGAATTTCAATTCTCAAATTCATATCGGATGCTGGATTTGCATCACATATATGAGAGATCCCATCTACCCCCTAACTAATGTTTAAAATATTGCGAAAAAATACTCCTCAGCTAGGAGTCGAACCTGGAATCTCCGGTTTTCCGGGCCGTCGCCTTTCTTGTTAGACTACCGAGGCACTTGAAGCTTGTCCCGCAATACTCTATACATCTATCGGAGAATGAACCGATAATCCTAAACGCTTATTTAGACCAGCGTAAATTTTAACAATTAAATCTTATTGAAGCTCGAGAAGTTACTAACTTACGAAATATATCTACACAGTCATACGAGCCGATCGCAGGATGTTGTGCGGAAAATGCGTATATATATATTTGTTCGCGTGTAAATTTTTACACGCGAGTTTTTTGAAGTAAATTTCAATTCTTAAATTTATATCGGATGCTGGATTTGCATCACATATTATATGAGAG
This sequence comes from Pseudomyrmex gracilis, assembly GCF_002006095.1. Taxonomy (NCBI): domain Eukaryota; kingdom Metazoa; phylum Arthropoda; class Insecta; order Hymenoptera; family Formicidae; genus Pseudomyrmex; species Pseudomyrmex gracilis. The sequence goes on along the minus strand of NW_018020888.1, from coordinate 47,160 downwards.
ATCTCGTTTACTCTCTTAACTGAATTTAAGAATTGAAATTCAATTAAAAAAACTCGCGTGTAAAAATTTACACGCGAACAAATATATATATATATATATACTCATTTTCCGCACACCCTGTAATCGGCTCGTATGACCGTAGATATATTTCGTAGTTTAGTAACTTCTCGAGCTTCAATAAGATTTAATAAAGGTTTGCTTGTCGCGAAAAAGTGTAAAATGTAAGTAACTCGGGTCTTTTCATTTATACTGACGTGGAATAGACGGTGAGAAAACGACTCAAAAGCGTTCTATGTTGAGTGCAGGCTAGCTAATCAACTAATCATTCAACCAACAAATCAACAAACTAACCATTTACCCATTTAACCAACCAACCAATCATCCAACTAATCAATCAATCCATCAATCAATCAACTAATCAATCGACCAACCAACCGACCGACCGACCGACCGACCGACCGACCAACCGACCGACCGACCAACCAATCGACCTCTTCTAAGCATGGGGCGTAGTACTCGAGAAGGAGAACAACCGCGCGTGTATCGACCACTGACGTCATTCATCCCCACTAAACTACGTCATGTATATACTGCTTTGCCGTTGGTGATGGTAGTGGTGATAGTAGTAGTTGATGCAGTACCGTAGCATAATTTCTGAAATGAGGCTAACAGGAGAGGTTTTTAAACCGCGATATTGTATTTTTATTGCGAGCTTATGTACACTATAAACTATTAAATTATATATATTTGTATGATTCGATAAACATCCAATTTTATTTATGTTCCAGACAACAGAAGATTAAAAATTCCAGCAAAATTTTCTCTTAATTCTATATACGACAGCTACCTATTGTGTACAGAAGCAAATACTTTAACATCTTTTCGCTTGACATAGTTGTGATTCTGTTGTGTCAAACGTTGCGATTCATTTTCATAGATATTTTTGAGGACTGAAAAAATTGAGTCAAGTAACATATGATATGTTTATTTAACATGTTATGTCGTTGCACTATTGACAATGATGTAAAGGCAAAGTATGTGTATATAATAGGAACTTATTTGTGTATAATCCAATAAAATGAGATGTATGATGTTTGCCATAAGCGATATAACGTGAGTTTTCGCAAGAATCTACGTTATAAAAGTACTTATATGTATTTTTACGTGTATGTCGTGACTCATGTAAAATAATAAACTGTTTTCAAAGAACGCAAAAAAGTTACATAAATTTATGTACATCAGAGCCTTCCAACTCGCGCATGGTGTGCGGTTTACGCCATAAGATTTTATGCAGTCACGTGATCAGTTGGAAGGCTATGATGTACATATATAATTATTTATTTTCGAGTAAATCCCGAGAGAAATCGTTTCTCACGCTACGAGTTTCCTTTGATAAAATATATATCCATGCTCAAGGACAAGCGTGAATTTATTTATACTTAGGCAAATATATAAGGCCTAATAATAACTGAGAGAGATAAGGGTTAAAGAGATCGAAACCGAAAGATGCAAGAGTATCACGAAAGATGCCACGGCCCTGAACTCAAAGGAGCCTAAGTGCAAAAGTATTGATCCACTTTGTCCCCACTTGCCAACTGCCCTCCCCACCATGTTCATCGTTGTCGTACTTTCTCGTAGTTTCTCTTCGCACTTTAATACTCTTCATCGCCCTTTCTCGCCCTTTCTGATGCAAGAAGGAAAAAGGAAAAAAGGAGCGCAGTTGCGTGAGGAAACAAAAAGGATGATGGAAGAAGAAAGAGAGAGAGAGAGAGAGGGGGGGAGAGAGAGAGAGAGGGGAGTGAGTAAGAGAAGAGAAGAAGAGAGGAAGGAAATGACTCGACGAGGAAGCAAGCGCGGGAAAATTCGCCCTCCATTTTTCTCGTAGAACAGCAACATTGGCGCGAACCCTTCTCTGATGCAAAGAAAAAGTTGGATCTTTTGTTTTTTCTCGCTTCGTTTGTTTTGCTCATTATTTGTCTCTGAGAGATCGTCGATATTATATTACACTCAGCTGCTTTCAAGAAAAATCAATTAAAACGTGGTCAATGCATGAATCTTCGCGTCAAATTATTTTTCTGTCAAATCGAATTAAAGACTGCGACAAAAAATTGCAAATATCCAATTGAAGCAGAAACAAGATACAAGGGGAACTAATACTTTCTTAAAGATAGGTAGCTATATATGTGTTTCTGATTTAATATTTGTTGTAATATTATATTTACATAATACGTTGTAATATTTTTGATAATTTTTTAATTTAAATTATTGTTTAACTATCACAATGAAAATCGACTTACTCTACGAACCATTTTTCCTTTAGAGCTTGTTATCATTAGATCCGTGTAGTTTACTTTTATTATACCTACAGTATATCGTAAATACACTATATAAAACGGAATGTGAATCACAGACGATACATGTCAATGATATTGCAGGTACGCTTGATTTCTTCCACTTCTATTGTATCCTTCCTTTTCTCGTTCCTAATTATTGCAATTTAAATGCCGTTATGTCACGCGACGCACCGCTCAATATGTTTGCGTAAATGCATTTAGCTGTATATCACGTGCGCACACACACAGACACATAGTATGTATCAAGAGACACGGTATACCTCGCGCCAAGTATACGCTCAAACAAGTATGCGCGCGCTACGCGAGGTACTCGTGCCTCATTTACGCGAGTACGGCCGATCGAGAGTTTTGAGATTTTCAGATCTCAACAACGGCTAAATCGATTGAGTTCGGCCTAGACTCGATCAAAAGATGAGATCGAAGCAACAAAAGTATCTCACAAAATTTTTTCTCTGTGCCCTAACAAAGATATCTTGGTGCAAAGTCCGAAATCCCGAAAAACTAAGTTCATTTTTTTGTTCACGTCGTCGGACAGCGTACTTCGCCAGATGCAGCCACCAGAGTGCGTAATGATCGAGCGTACTTCACCTCTTGTCGCCAACAGGTAACGACACTTTTGTGTAAAATATCAAGATCTATCTACATTTAAGAGGCACAGTAACAGTAGCGCCTCGTGCCAAGTATACGCTCAAACCTAGTGTGCACGCTGCGCGAGATACCACGTGCTTCATTTTATACACAAGTAGGGCCGATTGAGAATTGTACACGAAACGTATCGTGACAAAAAATCGCAATCCTTACGCTACGTTCATGTAAGTTAAGTTCATGTAAGTTTGGTTAGGTTAGGTTCATGTAAGTTTGGTTAGGTTAGGTTAGGTTAGGTTAGGTTAGGTTAGACCACAGATTATCTGCTACGCAGATGACACCCTTGTAGTGGCCACCGGGGATACCTGGCGGAGGACCAGAGTCCTAGCCGAGGTCGGCACACAATGTGTTGTCGGCCGGGTGGAGAAGCTGGGCCTCAATGTGGCCGTCCACAAAACCGAAGCTATGTGGTTTCACGGAGCACGTGGACGGCCGGCAAACGAGGTATCCAGCCTCCAGATAGGTCAAGCCCGGGTCGAGGTGGGGAGTACTATTAAGTACCTGGGTCTCCACCTTGATCCACGCTGGTGTTTCGGCGAGCACTTCACCGGCCTGGCCCCCAAGGTTCGCAAGGTCGCGAACAGCTTGGCTTGTCTGATGCCAAACCTTGGTGATCCCAAGGATAAAGTTCGCCGTCTCTATGTGAACGTGGTGCATGCGGTGGCCCTGTACGGGTCACCGTTGTGGGCGGACGTAGCGGTAAGAGCCGGCGAACGGAGCAGGTTCGCTCAGCTACGTTCCGCTCAGAGGACGGCGGTACTCCGCGTTGTGTGCGGGTACCGCGACNTCGCCNCGGAGACGGCGAATGTTTTGGCGGGTGTGCCTCCGCTAGCCCTCCTCGCGCAGATGTACTCGGCCCGATATCACAGTCGGGTCGAGCTGTTGCGGGAAGGCTTGGAAGAGAACCAACTGGCGGAGGCATTGGCTCAGTCGGAGCGTCAGGCCCGAGACCAGCTGCGCCAACAGTGGGTGCAGCTTCTGGACGAGCCGTGGGTGGCCGTCCAGAGGGTCGTTGCGGCTGCCCGGGCGTTCGTCACTCAATGGCTGGACAGTTGCACGGGTCGCTTGACCTATCGGATTACGCAGGTGTTCACCGGACAAGGGTGTTTCGGTGAGTACCTGCACAGGATAAGTAAGGAGCCGACGATGCGGTGCCACGAATTCGGGGCGTCCAGTGACACGGCGCAGCACACTCTGGAGGAGTGCCCAGAGTGGGCAGAGGAGCGTCGTGAACTGGTCGCCAAGACGGGTGAACCACCGTCTTTGGGAGCCCTCCTCAGAGCATTAGTCTCTGGGGAGGAGGACGTAGGACACGCCGCCGTCTCCTTCTGCGAGACGGTTATGCTGCGGAAGGAGGAGGCGGAGCGTGCCAGGGAGCGGGAGTCCGGCAGAGTGAAGAGAAGGAGGGGGGCAGGTGCGGCCGCCCACGCCGCCGGTCGCGCGCGTCGACGCCCTCCCTCACTACAACCAGGATGACGCTAAGTCCGGGGGGGCTGCCTCCGTTCGTAAGGAGCGCTGATTGTCTCCTCCCCCGGACGGAGTATAGCGTCGGATCGCGGGGGGTAGGTAAAAAATAGGGCCGCGGGCGCGAGGGGGCCGGATCCCTCTCGTGACCCCCAACGGCCCTCCATACTTTCACCACGAAGCCAAAGGGCGAGCCAGGTGGGAGCCTGGCTCAACCATTGCACGAGGCTCACTTAGGAGGGGCGACAAGGTGTGGGTGGGCCGCACTTTGTCGCCAAGTGTTATATTATATGGGGAGGTAGGTGTAAACCTCCTCCCCACGAGACGCAGAGAGCGTGGGAGGAGGTCCCGGATTGTTCTACCTTGAGATACCGGGGCCTCCTCGCCAGTCGCGCAGAGTAGGCTCACCGGGGGGTTTTAGTGGGTAGCCCTCCTCTTTCCGGAGGGAGTCCCACATAATCCTGGCCTCCCCCAAGGCCAGTGTATCCATAAAGGATTTCCCCTCGTCAAAAAAAAAAAAAAAAAAAGTTCTCGGTTTGAGGGTCGGGAAGACAGCCCCGGCCTTCCGAGGACAGAGCTGACTGCCACCGAGCGCGTCCCCGGATTGCGGATAGGTGAACAGCTTTAAGTAAGGTTAGCTGCGAATAACCCCTTCGGGGGGAATAAGCAGTCACGGACAACCAGCGGTGGATACTGAAGGTGGAGTGGTCGCTCCTGTGGGAAGGGAACGACCTATAAAGTGCTCCATTAAATCTGATGAAGTATCCACGTCAAAGGCGATTAAGTGTTGCCTCAAAAGTACTCAAACCCCCGGGCAAATCGAGCCCATTAGGTCTTGTTTACCAACCGATCTAGGTGAAGGAAAACACTGATGTAAAACCAAATAAGAATAGCAATCATGGAAGAGTTTTTGTCGAAGAAGGACTTACTCCCCCAGAGTGTTCGGACACTCAGGGGCCGGCACGGTAGGAGTACTGTCCCTACTCTCGCCGCGTCGTTATTCAACAAAGGGCAGAAGGAGGAGTTGACGGCGGGCCTCTCTGGAGAACCTGCTACCGCCGTAGCTGAAAAGAAGAAAAAAAAGGAAGGCCGATAAGAGCCTGGAGTCGGCTCTTCAGGAGGGTCATGGGAAAGCTGACGGCTCTGATTATACGGAGCTGAGTGTCGGCGATCTCTTTGACCATCTAGCTGACTGCCTGGACGAACTTTTGGCGCACCTTTGCCGTCGCTCAAAGATGTCTAAGGAGGAGGAGGCAAACCGAAGGAGCTCTATTCAAGGATCGCCGCAGGGCTGGTGGAGCTCCAGGCTCGGTATAGCCTTCAAGAGGCAGTCGGCAATATTGAGGAGGTTGGTCGGGGGCAGGCTGCCTCCGAGCAAAATATTTTGGAGGTGATCGTTTAGGTCAGCGAGGATATAGAGAAGCATCATTCGCGTAGCCTCGCTGACCTGAAAGCAATCCGGGAGGATGTTGACGAGGCGCGTGCGGCGATCAAGAAAGTTCATAACAAGGCCGCCCGGTCGCTTCACGCGCTTCACGAGAGCATGGAGACGTCGATGTGTGCAATCGCCGACGTCTCCGTAGTGAGGCCCGAGGGGATTGCATGTTCTACTCCGGTCAAGGGAGAGAGTCAAATTCCTTCCTCCTGGCTGGAGGAGATTAGACACGTAGTCCGGAGCACTGTCACACAGCAACTCTCGGAGGAGTTCCAAGGACTCTTGGAACGAGGTTACCCGAGACAGGACCCTTTAAGGGTGACCCCGACTCCTTCGTCCGCTCCTACGGGCGTGTTCCGTTTGACCACAGTACGATTCGACACCGATCGATTCGACACCAAATTATTGGACACAGATTTATTTGACACCGTACGATTCGACACCAAATTATTCGACACCGTACGATTCAACACCAAATTATTCGACACCGTACGACTCG
>NW_018020888.1:36580-40353 GCF_002006095.1 Pseudomyrmex gracilis | reverse complement strand
CGAATCGTACGGTGTCGAATAATTTGGTGTCGAATAAATCTGTGTCGAATCGAGCGGTGTCGAATCGTACTGTGGTCAATAGAGTATCACCCCGCTCCTACTGGGGTGCGGACGAAGGAAAAAAAAAAGAAGAAGAAAAAGAAAAAAGAGGAAAAGGAGTTGGCGGCGGCCGAGAGGGAGGAAAGAACGGCCGTTGGGGCTGGTCAGGGAAAGTTTTTCCCTCTTCCGCCCCCCTCCCCCTTGTCTCGTCTGCGGCCTCCACGTGCAGTCCTCCCCAGAACGGAGGCGGTCACCTTTGTCTTGAGAAGGAGGGCATGTCATATGCCTAAGTTCTTCGAGACGCAAGGAATAAGGTAGACCCTAGATCAGCGGGTGTCTCTAGAATCCGCCAAACCTTCGAGGGACACCTGCTGTTGGTGGTGGGGGGGAGGACCGCAAATCCAGAGCGGATCTCCTCGCCTCTAAACTCAGGGAGACCCTCCCTGAGGGAGTGAAGGTAGCTCGTCCATCCCGGAACGTAGAGATTCTGATTTTGGGGTTAGACGAGTTTACCTCTGAGGAGAATCTCCGTAAGGAATTTGTGCAAGGGTTCGGCACCGGGAGTGACGTTAGAGTAGTATCCCTGCGTCACTCCCTGTCCGCGAGTGGAACCGCTTTGGTTTGCTGCCCAGTTGAGGCGGCGGCCAAGGCGGTCAAAAAGGATAAATTTCCGGTGGGCTGGGTAGTGACAAGGGTGCGCGCACTCCGTCCCCGCTCCCTGCAGTGCTACAGGTGTTTCCAGCCTGGGCACTGCAGGGCTCTGTGCTCCAGCCGGGTCGACCGCAGCGATCTGTGTTATCGCTGTAATCGGTCGGGGCACAGAGCGGCCGGCTGTACCGAGAAGGAGGGGTGTCCCCTTTGCGAAGAGGCGGGCCGGGAGTCCTCCCACCGAATGGGTAGGGCTCAGTACTCGGCCATCGGTCGGAGGGCTCCCGTGCCCATTTTCAACCCCCAATGATGAGGGTAGGGAAGACGCGGCTTTTTCCGGTTCCGATGAGATTCCACAAGGATCCGGAGAGCCGCTCTTCCGTATATCTGGCGCAAGAAACACCAGATATAAAGATGGTCATGCCTGGTCTGTTTATCAAAAGCCATGCTGTAGCAGTTGGAGGTCCGGTCCAACTAAGCCCAACTCCCCACCCTTTCCCCCGTATGAGGTGTGGGGATAAGGGGCTCAATTGGACTGCAAAGCCCGGTCGCCGGTTTGACTGGGCGGTGTGTGGGGGGAGGGCCTCCCTCGTGTTTGAGGGATGTCAACATTATTATGTAAGGGGGCAAGTACGCTTCGGCGTTTGATTTGGGGCCGAGAGGGGTTTATTTCCCTCATTGCACTCGGCCCGCAGACGACGGAGGAAGAGTTACGGCCCTCTCCTTCCGTCGTGGAGAAACTAAAAATGTTCCTCCTTCCAAGGAGTGAGGCCTAGATTAGGCCCCCAGCCTACCGGTGCACTCCGTGGCCATGCCCATAAAGTAGTACCAGAGTGCATCTCAATGGGCAGCAGACGGCCGTCCCAAAGGTTTTAGTGGGTATACCCCGCTAGGGTGCGCTTTGGCGAGAAGAGTCCCACACTACCCAATCCCATCTCAGTAGGGAAGGGTGTGCGTAATGCATTTCCCCTGTGGTTAACAAAAAAAGATTAGGGTTAGGTTAGATTAGGTTAGGTTAGGTTGGGTTTTTACCCGGGAGAAGGGTGTGTGCGTCGCCGTCAGTCTTGACGTGCGAAACGCATTCAACACCCTCTCCTGGGGTAGCATCCGCGAGGCGGGAGTCTCCTGGGGCTTCCCGCCTTGTCTCCGGGCGGTACTGGACAGTTATCTGTCCAACCGGAGTGTCGCGTTCCCGTGCGCGGATGGGCAGGTTCGGTCCCACCGCGTCACGTGCGGTGTCCCACAGGGATCCGTCCTGGGTCCGCTCCTGTGGGACGTNGGATTCGACTCCGTCCTTCGGGCTCAGCTTCCGCCGGGATGCTCGCTTGTTTGCTACGCAGACGACACCCTCGTCCTGTCAGGAGGACATGACGGGCAGGTGGCGGCGGAGCGGGCATCCCTGGCGGTGGCGGAGGTGTCCCGCTGCATGGGGCGGCTGGGGCTGGCTCTCGCCCCGGCCAAGACAGAGGCGGTGGTGTTCCGCCCTCCTCGTCGTCGCAGGGGCGGTCCTGTGACCGTGTGGGTCGGGACGACGCGCGTCGTACCACAACCCAGCATGAAGTATCTAGGCCTGGTGGTGGACGANCGGTGGAACTTTAGGGCCCACTTCGAGTACGCGGCCCGGAAGGCCAGCAAGGTGGCCTGGGCGTTGAGCCGGCTTCTCCCGAACCTCGGAGGGCCGCGGCAGAGTGTGCGGAAACTGTACTCCGCCGTGGTACACTCTGCCGCGATGTACGGTGCCCCGGTGTGGCACCGGGAAATCGGGGTGGGACGAGCGGCTGTCCCGCTGGCGAGGGTTCAGCGCCTTGTTGGGGGCCGAGTGGTGCGGGCCTACTGCTCGGCGGCCCTGGAGTCCGTCCTTGTCCTGTCGCACCGGTGGACTTGCTGGCGGCAGAGTACGCGGAAGTGTACGCCGCCAGACAAGCAGCCCTGGCTCGTGCGCGCGAAACCGGTCGCGACCTGAATCCGGAGGAGGTCCGGCGGGCGCGGGCGAGAGCGCGCAACACGACGCTGGCGCGGTGGCGTCAGCGCCTGGAAGACCCGTTCCTTCCGGGACAGAGGGTCCGGGAAGCGGTGGGGCCAGTCCTGGCGGACTGGGTGGAGCGCCCTCACCTGTGGATGACCTTTAGGTCGACACAGGTGGTAACGGGGCACGGGGTATTCGGTACTCACTTGTACCGGGTCGGTAGTGTGGACACCCCGGAGTGTGAGCACTGCGGACTCGCCATCCGCGTACCGGCCGATTTGTTTACTCGACAAGACGGGCAAGCTCCTGAAGCGCATTGTTGCCAACCGCCTCGTCGAGCACCTGTCACGGGTAGGTCCCGACCTGGCCGACTGTCAGTACGGATTCCGTGGGGGACGCTCAACGGTGGACGCCGTGTTCCACCTTAAGTCCCTCACGGAGGCGTCGACTAGGCAGGGGAGGAGGGCGTTGGCAGTGTCTCCCGATATCTCCAACGCCTTCAATTCCCTCCCCTGGGACAGTATAGGGCGGGCTCTGGAACATTATAGGTCCCACCCTATCTGAGTAGGCTCCTCGGAGACTACTTCCGTGGCAGGGAGATTAGGTATACCGGCCGGTACGGATCACTGCAGCGAAGGAGGATGTACCGCGGGGTCCCACAGGGGTCAGTTCTCGGCCCGCTGCTGTGGAACCTCGGGTACAATGCGGTGATCCAGGCCGCGCTCCCCAGAGGACTATCAGTCATCTGCTACGCAGATGATACTTTGATAGTTGCCTCTGGGGACGAATGGAGCAAAACCAGGTTGCTTGCAGAGATTGGGACGAATTGTGTCGTTGACCGCATCGAGAGACTGGGCCTTAAAGTGGCCGTCCACAAAACGGAAGCCATGTGGTTTTTCAACCACTTCCGTGGACGGCCCCCAGCGCTCAGTCTCTCCGTAAGTGAGGCACGGGTCGAGGTAGGTACGACTATTAAGTACCTTGGTCTTTACCTCGACCCGAAGTGGCGCTTCGACGAGCACTTTGCTCGCCTGGCCCCCCGGGTTCGGAAGGTCGCCAACGCCCTGGCGCGTATTCAACCGAACCTTGGGGGACCGAAGCATAAAGCTCGCCGTCTTTA
>NW_018020888.1:22316-35710 GCF_002006095.1 Pseudomyrmex gracilis | reverse complement strand
AAATTATTTGGGTCTTTACAGAACCTTAATAATGTCGGAGTTAGTACGGCAGTAATGCTACATTTAAAGGCGCATGCGCGAGAACACAGCTTTTACGGGAATCTAATTGGCTGTACAGTGCGCATACGCGAAAACGCGACTTCGCAGCAACACTGGCTTCGGTGAGTACCTGTGTCGCATCGGACGCGAGTCAACGACGCAATGTCACGCGTGCGGGGCGGCCAGCGACTCGATGAAGCACACCGTGGAAGAGTGTCCACGGTGGGCTCCGGAGCGCCGAGAACTGATCGCCAAAATAGGAAAAGACCTCTCCCTGGAGGGCCTGTTACGGGCGTTGGCCTCCAGGGAGAGAGACGAGTGGGAAGCGGTTGTCTCCTGCTCCACGGTGATGGAGCAGAAGGAGGCAGCCGAACGAAAGGGGGAGAGACTACCTCTCCCTCTGGGGAGACCCCGAAGACGTGCGCGAGCGGGTGGCGGGGCCCCCGCTTTCCGCGTACGTCCTAGGGGTCGTAGCATGCCCCCCATGTGACAATAAGTCTCCCCTTCCTCTCACTGAGAAGGAATGGGGAGATTTAATTATAACGGAGCGGTGGGCGTTGAGAGGAGCCGGTGCCTCTCGTTAGCCCACCGTTCTCGGGGATGCGTCTTCGACGCGCGAGCAAGCGGGCGGCGGCTGTTATTCCCGTGGTGGTACCGTCCACCACGGTTGTGTGTTTTTATTCATTAGCCGCCGCGGGACCGTGACGAGTCGAGGTGGGGGCCTCGGCTCGTCCTGCACGCGGCCTAAGAGATGGGGTGTCACCACGGTGTGTGTCCCGAGGTGACACCAAGAACAAGGACGAAGCACCCAATGCTCGGGAAGGAGGTATGAAGAAGAACTTTTCTCTGCTATTCTCCTCCCCACAGCAGTAAACAGCTCCAGGGGGGGATCCGCGCGCATCCTTACAATGGAATCCTGGGTCCCTCCCTACCAAGAGCAGGGTAGACACACCATAGGAGTTTTAGTGGGTACACCTCCTCTCGCTCGAGGATGAGAGGAGGGATTCCCACATAACCCTGACCTTTCTCCCAGGGTATCCATAAAGGATTTCTCCCATGTAAAAAAAAAAAAAAAAAATAATAATAAGGTTCTCAGTCCGGTTTGTAGAGGGGGACTATAACCCCCACAAACCGAAAAAGCAGAGCTGCATGCTACTGAGCGCGTCCCCAGGTTGCGGATAGAGGAACGGCCTCTTGTATGAGAGATTAGCCGTGAATAACCCCCTTTTGGGGAGAATAAGCGGCCGCGGACAAGCAGCGGTAAGTTCCCGAGGGCGGGGCTGGGCTATTCCCCCGGTGGGAAAAGAGGGCCTTGCTTCGCAACAAAATATCCCAAGTACCCAACGATGGACCCACGACGGGGCGACTGACAGCCGCCTCTAACAAAGCAGTCTACTTCCTCGGGCGTTCGGGCCCATTAGTTTCGACACTGGAATAAAAAAAAGTAAACCTCGATAACAACCCGGGTAGAATGGGCTCGCCAGTCATGGTAGACAACCGTCCTAGGTGAAAGATAACTCCGAAATTAAACCACAGGTATTTTTTTTAATGATATGTCAAACACTCAGAAAAGAAACTTACCGCCTCAGAGTGATCGGACACTCAGACACGGCACGGTGGGGATATTGTCCCTGTCTCCATTGCGTCGTTATCCGACGAAGGGCCGAAGGAGACGTTGCCGGCGAGCGCCTCTGAAGATGCTATGATCGCTGAAGCCATCGCAAAGGTAAGGGAGCATCTTGCCGGAGTGGCAGAGAAAAAAAAAGCTGAGCGCAGCCTCGAGTCCGAGATGAGAGGCGAGGAGCTTTCCTTTGAAGATATGTTGCAGGGGGCAACAATTGCGGAGGCCAGTCGATGTCCGCTTGGCTCGATGAGCTGTGGGATCGACTGTGCAGGCGCTCGAAAATGAGAGGAGGAGAGAGGAAAGAAGCCGCTGTACGATCAGCTTAAGGACGCGATTGCTGAGATCAAAACCAGGGAGTTCGTCAGCACAAGCTACGGACGCTTGGAGCAAAAAGTGATTTCCCTGCATAAGGAGGTGGCGGCTCAGCGCCAACAAGAAGAGGAGCGATTAAAGACCGAAGCCTCTAAGAAGAAGGAAGAGAAGGAAAGAGGGTCCGCGACTACAACGGACCTTTATATCATAGGATATAAGAGGAAATAGCGGAGGTTCGTGCCACAGTGGAGGACATCCACAAGGAGGCCTCACCATCTATCATGGCAATAGAGGCCTCCTTTCGTGGGCAGGAAGGAGGAACTCGCGCCTCGACTCCCATCAGAGGTGCCAAAAGGACATCGGCCCTCGTGGTTGGAGATCGTGCGCGCAGAGGTGAGGGAGATAGTGAGGAAGGAGATACGCTCCCTCAAAAAGGGCGTTAGTGAAGCTCAGCATCATGCGCTCGCCGCTCCAACCTCTACTGGAGCAAAGTTTGCGCGGGTGCTGAGGAAGAAAAAGAAGAAAAAGAAGAGTGAAGCACAGAAGAAGCCTGCGGCTACAACGATGGTGGTACGGGGGGAACTGCAAAGCCTTCGGCTACCTCGGCAGCTACAACAGTAGTTCGTGCGCCTCCTCCTAAGATGGTAGTTCTGACTACGGAGGCTGTCTCTCTCCGTCTCGGGGGCAAAGGTGTACAATCGTACGCCAAAATCCTTCGCGCGGCGAGAAAAAAAATTGATCTGGAGGCAACCGGTATCGCGGTCTTCAGGATGAGGCGCACCCAAGATGGGTGCATCCTTCTGGAGGTCGGCGGTGCCGATCAAAAGCAAAAGGCCGATTTGTTGGCGGAGAAATTAAGAGGGATGCTTGAGGGGGCTAAGGTGTCTCGTCCGGTCCGTATAACCGAAGTACTGGTTTCTGGACTGGACGAGACTGTTGTCTCCAGCAAAAAGATGTGCGGCGTTTTTAAGAGGTTTTGGAGGGAAGGAAGATAGCGTTAGGGTGTCATCTCTGCGTTTCTCCCCCTCCAAAGTAGGCTCCGCTTGGGTAAAGTGCCCAGCGGAAATTGCCGCTAGGGCGGTCGCGGTAGGAAGGTTGCGGGTGGGATGGGTGAGCGCGCGTGTGCGAGCATTTCGCTCTCGTCCCCTGCAGTGTTACCGTTGCCTTGAGCCCGGGCACTGCAGAGTGAACTGCAACAGTCCTGTTGACCGCAGCAACGTTTGTTACCGCTGCGGTAAACAGGGCCAGGATCATATGACTGCAACGTGCAGAGAGGAGGTACGTTATCCCCTCTGCCAAGCCAAGAACCGCAACTCTGCCTACAGGATGGGGGGAGCCGGGTGCCCTTTAAACCCCGGGTAGGGTTACGACTGGGAGAGCGGTTTAAATAAAAATGATCTCTCCCAGAAGAAGTACAGACCGCGACGGGTCAAGGTCGGGAGACCCTGATCCATCTTGCACGCGGTCCCGAGTGGGGGCGACGCAGCGGCGTGTGTCCCGCTGTGCCGCCAAGTCAGTGATTGCCGAAGGGAGGGGAGGTGATTTACTTCCTCTCTGAGTAGTAGTAGATACGGCTCGAGGAAGAGTCCTTACCAGAGGTTCCGGGTCCCTCCTTCTGACGAGCGAAGTAGGCACACCGTGGGGGTTTTAGTGGGTATACCCTCTCCTTTCTGCGGGACAGAGAGGGAGAGTCCCACATAACTTTGACTTTTCCCCCGAGGTTAGGGTATCCTTAATGAATTTCTCCCACAAAAAAAAGGTGAGAGATAGGCGGCGAATCTGGATCTTCGGGTCCTGAACGAAAGCGCAACGCCGACATGTGTTCGCCCTCAAGGGTCCTCTGTCGTGGACCTCACGTTGGGGTCTGCGCCGGTGGTTCTGCTGGTGGCGAGGGTGATCGGTGCTGCGGCAGCAAGAGTCGCCTCTGACCACCTCTACATCTCCTTCGAGGTATCAGAACGCGCGGGATGTGCATCGGGAATGCGTTGGTCTCCATTCCCGAGGTGAACAATCCGAGAGTGGAACCTGGATCGCTTTGACGCGGCGCTGCTGGGCGCGACGTGGGAGATCCCTCCCGAGAGGAATGTTTCCGCGGAGGAAGAGGCTGCGTGGCTCATAAGTCGCTGCGGACGCATGCGTCGTCTCCATGCCGTAGGTCCGGCGAACCGTGGTGAAAAAGTCTACCTACTGGTAGACCGAGGACATCGCGGTCCTCCGCAGGTTTTGCGTCGTGGCCTGGCGTCGGTACATGCGAACCCGAAAACGGAGAAGCCATCTTCCGGAAGAGTGGAGGTGTTGCGCCGCGGTTTTCGCAACGCGCAGCGCGAGCTCCGGCATGCCGTCTTGGCCTCCGTTGCCAAAAAGGGAGCGTGGGAAGAACTCGTCGCCGGCTTGAACAGAGACCCGTGGGGTATGCCATACCGTTTGGTCCTGTCAAAGTTGCGAGCAGCAAGTCCGGCCATCACCGAAACGATGGAAATAGAGAAGGTTCGCAGGGTGGTTGACACTCTATTTCCTTCCAGAGTCGATGATCCTTTCGCGCTTCGGGAGGTGTTCCCGTGGCGTCAGGAATTTGCGGTGACGGCGGAGAAGCTCCGCTCCGTTGCTAAAAAGATTGCCGGGCGCCGCACCGCCCCGGATGGACTACCCTGCGTGGTGTAGGCGCGGATAACAGTTAAAGCACCGGAGCATATTCTTTGATGCTTTAACCGGTGCCTAAAGGAGGGTGTTTTTCCTAAGACGTGGAGACGGGCCAGGCTTGTTATCATTCCCAAACCAGTCGCTCCCGGAGGAGGGCCGCCGTCATTCAGGCCTATCTGCTTGTTGGACGAGCTCGGGAAACTTTTTGAACGAGTCCTGGCCCGACGCATCGAGGATGCGTTGGCGAGGCAAAAGAAGTTGAACGCGGGCCAGTTCGGATTCCGTCCGCGCCTGTCCACGATGGACGCAATTCTCCGCTTCCGTTCCGTGGCGGAAAAGTTCACCTAGGAGAGCAGTGTTTGCGTTGTCGTCAGTCTTGGCGTGCGCAACGCGTTTAACACTCTCTTCTGGAGTGGCATACGCGCAGCGAGTAACTTTTGGGGGTTCGCACCATGCCTCCAAGCCGTGTTGGATAGTTATTTGTCCAATCGGTGTGTGGTCTTTCCGTATGCGGACGGACGAATCCGCTCCCACCCGGGTGCTCGCTCGTCTGTTATGCAGACGATACCCTCGTCCTGTCGGGTGAATATGATGAGCGGGTAGCGGTGGAGCGAGCTTCCTTGGCGGTGGCGGCGGTGTCCCATGGAGCCGTTGGGAATGGCTCTTGCCCCAGCCAAAACGGAAGCGATAGTCTTTCGACCTCCTCGCCGCCGGAGAGGCGGTCCGGTGTATGTGTGTAGCTTGAGCCGACACGCGTCGTGTCCCAACATCACATGAAATACCTGGGGCTACAGGTGGATAAGAGGTGAGACTTCAAGGCCCACTTCAAGTGCGCAGCATGCAAGGCCCGCAAGGTGGTCTGGGCATTAAGCCGGCTTCTCCCGAATCTCGGTGGTCCGCGGCAGAGTGTGCGAAAGTTGTACTCCAACGTCGTACACTCTGTCGCGATGTATGGTGCCCCGGTGTGGCACCGGGAGATTGGCGTGGGCCGTGCGGCCGCTCCGTTGGCAGCGGTCCAGCGCCTTGTGGGAAGCCGAGTTGTGCGGGCGTATCGTACCACGGCCTTGGAGTTTGTCCGTGTGCTTGCACGGATACCACCTGTCGACCTGCTGGCGGATGAGTACGTGGAAGTGTACGCCGCCAGACAGGCAGCCTTGGGACGTGCGCGCGAAACCGGCCGTGACCTAAATCCGGAGGAAATTCGGCAGACGCGGTTGACGGCGCGCAAGAGAACGATGCTGCGGTGGCAGCGACGTCTGGAGGATCCGCTCCTCCCAGGACAAAGGGTCCGGAAAGCGGTGGGCCTAGTTCTACAGGACTGGATGGAGCGCCCTTACCTGTGTATAACTTTCAGGTCTACACAGGTAGTCACAAGGCACGGTGTATTCGGGGCCTTTCTGCACCGAATTGGTAGGGTGCCTACTCCAGAGTGTGAGCACTGCGAAGTCGCGGTCGATACTGCGGCTCACACTCTGGAGAAGTTCACCAAATGAGACAAAGAGAGAACGGTCCTGCGCGAGGCGCTTGGTCCCGACTTGTCTCTGCCGTCTGACTTTCGACAGGCGGTGGCAAATCTTGAAAGATAGGCCTTTCTCACCTTCTGCGAGAAGGTTATCGCGGTTAAAGAGAACACGGAGCGTCTTCGCCAGGACCAGCCAATGGCTCGAAGACGGACCAGGGAATAAGTCCCAGATTCGCGTGAAGATGGAAGGGACTCTTTCCTTCGCCTTGTTGAGATGTCTCTAAGACTACTCCACAGTAGGCGGGGGAGAGGAGAGTCAAGGTTCGCAGTCCGGGAAAGTGAGGGTTTTCTCGGACATTGCACGCAAACGTAAGAGTCGGCAGGAAGAGATAGGCTTTTTCCTGTCGTCGTGGAGGTGTGGTGTACGGTACGGTGTGCGAGCACTCAGACGCGAGAGGAAAACCGGAACGTTATAGCCTTCCGGGTTTCCAGGTTTCCTCCCAGTGCGCACGAGGAGCCTCAAGGGGTTTTAGTGAGTACGCCTCTTTGGTAAGTCCCACATAACTCTGGCCTGCCCATACAGATCAGAGTATCCATAAAGGATTTTCCCTTGTAAAAAACAAAAAAAAAGGTTATATTATAGTAAGTAGAGTCCGTCCCCTCCGGGGTCTGCCTTGTCGTGGTGGAGAGGCTTGAGCGCCGTGTTGATGCCGGCGGGAACTTCGGTTCCTGGCAGGGTCACTCTTGCCGAACAGATCCACGGGGAACGGCCGAACCAAGAGCACACTCGGGCAGGCCGGGCTTGTCAGCCCTGTGAGCAGCCGACCTAGAAGAAGAAAAACTCCGAAATCAAACCACCACTCTTAATTATTTTATGATAAGTCAGGAGAAAAGTGTAGACTTACCGGACCAGGTCGACCGGACGGCCAGGTCCCGGCAAGAGGGGGGTATCGTCCCAGCCTCTCTCTCGTCGTCACTCCATGATGAGCTGCTGGAGAGGTGCACCGTAGGTTCCTCTACTGAACCTACGCCTGCAAAGACCGGCGTGCTGATGAGCAGAACGGGCGGCAGTAGAAGATCCCTGTTTGGATCATTTTCCTCCCTCCTGGACTCTGAGTCCCAGGAGGAGATGGAGGTGGAGGCGCCTGCCGAGACGCGTGGGCGGAAACCCACCCACGGTAAGTTTGTCGACCTAGGTCGACCACGTGAAGAGGGGCGCGCGGCTCGTTATCATGCCAAACGCCACCAGGAGGAAGCCACACGAGACCTCGCCGAACAGGCTCGGACCCAGATACCGAGGTCATCCGGTGACCTTTCCCGCCTCCAGAACTGGTCCCTCCACCGCTTGACAAGAAACTCGCCGTTCTCTCGATAAGAGACGTAGCGGGGCGAGTTCATAAAGAACTCCAGGCGATGAAGAAAATCGCGTCCTGCTCAAAACGGATGAAGGGTACTTCTGTGAAGGCTCTTCGGGACGCGACTCACAACGTCCGGGTTATCTCGGAGACGCTGGATGGGCGTCTCCGGAATGACCCGCGGTATTGCTCCGCTCCTTCCGGATTGCATCTGGAGAACCAAGAGCTGCGAATGGAAACACAAAAGATGCGAGCGGAAATAAAAGGCCAAGGCCTGCATGCCCCCTCTTCCCCCGCCTTCGCCGTCTTCTGCTGAAGCAGGTCTTTCCGAGGACTCCCTCCTCGGAAATATAGAGGCGTTTATCGAGCGCAAGCTGGCGGGCGCTCAACAAACCCCCTCCAAGGAGAGGACAATGCGGTCTGCCAGCAGCCGGGGGAAAAAGAAGGGGGGAGAGTTACCTCCTCTCGCTCCGCTTTGCGGAGCCAACCCCGTTCGGCCCGGCCGTTGGAACAGGTAGCTCAACCGGGCGGCCAGCCGTCGGATGGTGGCACGTGGGCTAGGGTGATAGGGAGGAGGGCCAAGCGGGCGGCCAAGGCTTCGGCTAAGGCCGTAGCGCGACCTTCCTCAGGTGTTCCCCCACATCGGCACCTGGGGGCAGTGGACTCCCAAGCAAAGGCAAAAAGCGAGAAGGCGCAAAGAAGCGGACTCCGCGTGTTTTAACAATCGCGGCAATCACTCTCGTGGCGGAAAGGGAGAGTGCGTCGTATGCCACGGTAGTATCGTTATGCGGCAGTGTCGAGCCGCGATTAAGCTCGACGAGCTGGGGATCGCGGGAATCCGGGTAAGGCAGACCGTCGCCGGGAACATGATGTTCCAGATCTCCGGCGACGGGAAGAACGCCAAAGCGGATGCCCTGGCCTCCCGCAAGGGGGATTGTTGAATCCGCAAATTTGGGCGTTAAGGTCGGGCGGCCTATCAAGTCGGGAGCCATCCGGGTGGCAAGGATGGCCGACGACTCTGTTGCCCAAGAGGAGCTGGCGACAGCTTTGGCCAGTGCTAGAGGCTGCCGCGAGTGCGACGTCCGAATCGGTCCAACTCGGACGTCGCCATCGGGGGCCAACGCCTGCTGGGTACAGTGCCCGGTAGCGACGGTGAGGCGGCTGGCTCGCGCTGGCCACGTCCGAGTGAGCTGAACGCTTTCCCCTGTTGAGGCTCTGCAGCCCCGACCCATGAGGTGCCACCGCTGTTTGCACACCGGACACGTTCAGCGGTTGTGCGTTTCCGCGGACTGCAGCGTAGGTGTTATCGCTGCGGTGATTCTGGCCACTGCGCCAAAAAATGCGGAGCAAAGAAGCCGAGATGCCCGCTTTGCGCGGATCTCGGTCGCCCAGCTGGGCATCGCCTGGGGGGTCTGGCTTGCTCGGCCCCTCCGGTTCCCGGCAAGAAGCCGGCCCCTGGGAAGACAGAGGCTCACTCCCCCCCCCCCACGGTCGTGAAGGAGTCCCAAAGTCCCCCTCCTCTGCGAGCCAGCTGGCTTTGGCCACTGCCTCAACGGACGAGGGAGGGCACTCCGATAGAGTTAGCGGCAGAAGAAAAGCCTTCGGTGCCGCCCAAGGTACCGGAGGCGCAAAAAAGAGCGACAACGAGCTCGGCTGCTCCTGGTTCCCCGGTGCTTTCTGCATCGAGGAAAACATCAAGAGCATGAACCGTCAAAAAAGTAGAAGTGCTGGAGACTAAGTCCCAGCGGGCGAGAAGTGGCCTCGCTGCCTTGCTGGAAACTTCCCAGCTCACAAAATCTAGGCCGGGTCTCCAGTCTTCGAAGGACCTAAGTCCCTCAGAGCAAAGAGGGCTCTAATCCCTGAAGGGAGGAACCTCTGCCCGCTCAGTCCTTGGGCTGAGCGATGCGGGGGTCTTTTGTTCTTAAAGAGGCGTCCCTCCTCCTGGAAGTATGACGCCGGGGGTATACGAGAGGTATGAGCGGGGACTCTCACCTCTCATAGCACGTAACCCTACCGATGACGAAAGGAGACTATGGCCCCTTCTTCCGTCATAGTAAGCTCAAAGCTCCACTATTAGTGGTAGCCCTGTGTTGAACGTCGTATCGTAAACGACGCCAACTCGTACGAGCGAGAGCGAGACGAAAAGTCATCTCTCTGTCTTTTTCTACTCGCCGACCGCGCCCGAAGTCTCGGGCTCACACGTAAAAGAAGTATGAAGTTGTGTGCATTCCCCTCCATGTAACCGCATGCGACCAAACGACCGGAATCTGGCATCACTGCTTTTGTGTTTTGGCTGACACAATACGCTGATACAATAAAAAGTTAAAAATATTTATAAAATATCTATTATTTATTATTGTTATCAGTATGAGTTTATTGTAGTAAACAAGAAAAAAATATATAAAATATATATATGAAAAGAACAATTAAGACACAAACAAGTAAGTTACATATCACTGACGTGTAACTTTTAAAGTTTAACACAATTATTCAAAGGAAAGTAGATAAAAAGTAAATATATTCAGTAAAATAAATAGAAATGCATGTATCATTTTTGTCTTTTAATTGTATATAAAATATTTCAACGCAACAGTACATAAGTGAGATTATATAATAAAAAACAGGCGCCAAGTACACGCACAACACATATTGTATTTAAATTAAATTAATTTTTTATTTATACTCCAAAAATTTCTTTCTCTATAAAACCTGTTTTACAAAATTTATATACTACAAAACATTCTTTCTCTAAAAACCCGTTTTACAAAAAAAGTGATATCACAAAGTAGCACCAAGTAAATTTTGTACGTTACTTTTGTACATTATTATCCTAATCTAAGTATACATAACTACTTTGTTAAGTTTTCGTTACAGAAAAAATTTTGAAACAATGAATTGTCTAGGCCTATTAAATTAACAAAAGGATTTGTAGTGAAACTAACAAGTAGACCCAGCAAAACTTTACTTTCCTTGTTTGTGAAAAACAAAAAAAAGAAAAAGAAAAACTTTTGTCAAAATAAAAAATATTTAATGCAAAAAAACTTGGCGCGGCTGCACCTCAAATATAATGAACTGAAATTTTTATATGCACGGCAGTTTGATACTTACATGTGCACATGTAAGATATGTCTGTCTGTAGATAAATTTTTGGTGCAGCCGCGCCAAGTTTTTTTGCATTAAATATTTTTTATTTTGACAAAATTTTTTCTTTTTCTTTTTTTTGTTTTTCACAGAAAGTAAAGTTTTGCTGGGTCTACTTGTTAGTTTCTACAAATCCTTTTGTTAATTTAATAGACCCTGACAATTCAGTGTTTCAAAATTTTTTCCGTAACAAAAACTTAATAAAGTAGTTACGTATACTTACAAGGAGAGGTCGCGAAGTGTGGGTCACCGATTTCAACAAGGTTTTTTTGTAGTTTGGTACTGTATCAGAAGAATATTTGAGCAAAGGGATAGGACGCACCTCTCAGCCATTTTCGAGAAAAATCGATTCAAACTATATGGATTTATTTATATAAATCCGTTACGTGAGGACGGTTTTCCAGAAGCGCAGTGTAGCGTAGGCGCCTGACTACTACGCTTGAGACTGAAGTTCGATTCCCGTTGAGTTTTTTTTTTTTATGTAATATAACAACGTATATACGTATATTCATGTAAAATGAAATTAATTTCACCACTAACTTAATTTTTTTAGTGTGTGTATTTTTAGAAAGCAATATTTTTCTAATTTTAATTAATACTTTGTTTTACATGTAATAACGATAAAAATAAAATTATGCAATAGCACAGTTAGCACGTTTCCTGAACGCAGCCAATGCTTATTGATTTATGCATTTATCCAATAAAATAATATAAAAGAATATAATATACAATAATATATAATAAAACAAATACAAAATGAAATTGATGAAACATCAGTATTTGAACATAATTACAATTGAAATTCACAATTAAAAAACAATTGAAAAAACTATTTTGTCAAAACACATTTATTCATTTTCACTATCTACGCTTTCTGGATTACAATTATTTGGATGATATTTATCATAAAAGCACGTGAAACACAAGTTTTGTTTACATCATGAACATTTTATGAACGATACATCTTTACACGCACAATTCTTTTGCGTGAAAAAAAATTAAGTTAGTGGTGAAATTAATTTCATTTTACATGTATATACGTATATACGTTGTTATATTACATAAAAAAGAAAAAAACCAACGGGAACCCTAGTCTCCAGCATAGTAGTCAGGCGCTTAAGCACTTGCGCTACACCACGCTTCTGGAAAACCGTCCTAACGTAACGGTATATAGTATAAGTAAATCCATATAGTTCAAATCGATTTTTCTCGAAACTGGCTGAGAGGTGCGCCCTATTCCTTTGCTCAAGTATTCTTCTGGTACAGTACTATACTACAAAAAAACCTTATTGAAATCGATGACCCACACTTCGCGACCTCCCCTTGTTAGATTAGGATATTAATGTATAAAAGTAACGTACAAAATTTACTTGGTGCTACTTTGTGATATCACTTCTTTTGTAAAACGAGTTTTTAGAGAAAAAATGTTTTGTAGTATATAAATGTTGTAAAACAGGTGTTATAGAGAAAGAAGTTTTTTGAGTATAAATAAAAAAATAATTTAATTTAAATACAATATGTGTTGTGCGTGTACTTGGCGCCTGTTTTTACCTTTTTTTGAAAAGGTAAGTTTTTAGAGTATCACACACTTTATATTTTGTTCCTTAGAGTATCACACACCTTATATTTTAAGTTTTTTTTAGTTTCTCTAAAAAAAGAATATAAACATTTGTAGTTTTTGTATATACATTATTATATTATAGTAAACTAAAAACTTTAATATACAGAAGTTTACTTGGTTGTATGTACGTGCGTGTGAGATAGATGATGCACTATTTTTTCTCTTCAAATTCTTTTTCTTTTCTATTGTTTCTTTATTCTGTTTTTTCTCAACAATAATAACACATTTATTAATTTTTTCTAAAATAACCATTTTTTTCTAAATACAATATTGACTTTATATTTAAACTGAACTTTATATTTAAACTAAATATATCTCTAACTAGTATTTATATATAGTTATAAATATTTTTTTATTACTCGGCCCTGCCGTTTTTTCCTCTAGAAACCTAAAACTATCCAGATCTTCTATCGTCGGTAAATCGGTACTTACGTTAAAATCGGTGCTTCGAGAGTCGAAGTTCGGGAGTAAAGTTACCAGTATCATCATTTTGTTGTACCTAACATCATAAAAAACCACTGTTCCGAGCGAGTTACCATTAGTTATGAGTTACTACCGTAATCCTTACGCCAACGTCGACAAGTTATCACCCTTAAGTCGCATCCACATAGCATCACAGTTAGTTGCAAAATTAATAACTAACAAACTAAAGGAGATAGAAATAAACGGTTTGCGCTATAATTCTCAGCACATCAAACTGCAAAATACCAGCCCTGTTTAAACATTCTAAGTTTTGTTTTTAACAATCGAATGTTTAAATAATAGAAATTATTAAACTTTTATTACGTGGTATTTTGCATCTAACTAATACAAAACGAAATCCGAAAACCATTTTGCTCTAACTTGTACCATTCTCGAAATATTCAATTTGTTAACTTTCACTCTTTGTCATAAATCGCAGAGTAGCCGATTGGAGGTACCTGCAAAATTAGTTTCAAGCTATCTCTTCCAGGGACTTAATACCGGTATGATTTCAATACCGGTATTATACTAGAGATTGTATACCGAAACCGATATAGTACCGAAATTGAGTCTTACCGTTACCGTTATAGTATCGAAACCGATATATGTATTACCGAAAACCGTAATAAAATACCGGTATTATTTCGGTATTCCTACTAATGGTATTCTTAAAAATTAGATAGGTTAATTAAAGCAATTTTTGTTGCATAATTAATCTTCCTACCGCTTATTGGACTT
>NW_018020888.1:18880-20452 GCF_002006095.1 Pseudomyrmex gracilis | reverse complement strand
CTAGTATCCTCATGTGTATCTTATCGCCTACGACGGCAGACGTACGCTAGCCGCAGCGCGAGAGTTGGGCGGATATATCCGACACTCGTCCGCAACGGTAAAAAGGCTTGGGCGGATATATCCGCCGCTCGTCCGCAAAGGGTTAATTGATTTACACGTCTATTTTTCATCTTATTCATTATCTTCGTTCAGAAGCTACAAACACACAAAATGCAAGAATACTTTGTTTTGTAATGTTTCATTCTGAAGCGAATGAGACTAAAACGAAATTAATCGGTTTAGTCGTTCTTGAAAAATAGCTTTGTAAAAAACTTCCCATTCTCTCATTTACTGAATTTCGCGTATATAAGAGACACGGTGTGTTCGCGCAGTTCGAGCGCCACTTCGTTGCGCGTGAACTTGGCGCGAGGCTCTACCGTGCCTCTTGATCTTAAACAGTTCTATTGCTATTGAAGTATAAAAAAAGCGATTGTTTTTATAAAAACTTACTTGTTTTAATTTCATCTGTAATAAAAGAACTACGATATAAATTGTTTAGCGTTGACAAGACATAACATAAAGATGATCCCTTAGACACAATCTATGATAGTAAATAAAATAAATAAAATTAACATTGTAAATCTTTTTCTTTCAAAAACAAACAATTTAAAATTATAAAAATTATAAAGTATACTTACAATAATATTAAAAAAATAATAAATATAATAAAGAGATTGAAAAACTTGATAATGTATCTACGGACATATTTTGCTCGTCTTTGATAGACAATCATTATCCAGATAAACCGAAACAAACTATATAAAATATATATATAAAAAGAACAATTAACACAAACAATTAAGGTACATATCACTGACGTATAACTTTTAAAGACCAAAAAAATTAGAAAGCGCGTTTCTTTATGAGTTCGCGCAGTGATATATCACAAAGAGTAAGAATGTCGAATACTATAAAATAGATACTGGTCTTTATCTTAACGAACGGCAACATGGATATCTTATCAATTATTACAAATACAATGTTAATTACGAAAAATACGATAAAAAGTAAAAAAAAAAATTTTTTAAGTATTGTCGGATATTGAGGATAATACCTCTAAAAACAGTAAAACTTTTGAAAACAATTATTATTAAATAAAAAGAAATAAGGAAATGGCAATAACAAGCTAACACCTGACGTTCGGGTAAAATTCTTTTTTAATTCGAAGATTTTAAAAAATGTTAACAAACGTTTTGATCCACTATGGGATCTTCTTCAGTGTTTTAATAAAAACTTACAAAAAAATAATGATCTATTCAAGATCATGAAGAATATGGGTAAAAAAAAGATACATAAATATTTCGTATGAGAAAAAGAGAGGCAAAAATGACAGCTACGTAACCGTCAGTATTACGCAAGAGGACGCAAAACGTCCTCTCGCTTTGAATGCAACTGACAGATTGAGCGGCCCCCTCCATATTCAAGGTACAGTGCGAAGCACCATATCGTGCGCCGTGAGGAGAAGTAGTTCTCCTCCGGCCGCCTCCTACTATCACGCGCCAGCGGCCCGAGATTTAATCCATATATCGGCAC
>NW_018020888.1:14992-18084 GCF_002006095.1 Pseudomyrmex gracilis | reverse complement strand
CGCGTCGGTATGTATCATCGGTAACCGTGCCGATATATGGATTAAATCTCGGGCCGCTGGCGCGTGATAGTAGGAGGCGGCCGGAGGAGAACTACTTCTCTTCACGGCGCACAATATGGTGCTCCGCACTGTACAGACGGCGTCATTAATTCGAAGAATAGGCGGGGGGTCACATAAAAAGTCCAGTTGATTCAAATATCCATTAGTCCCAAAATCGGGTGTCCAGTTGTGGACACCCGATTGCTACTAGTTAGGTAGTACGGCGCCCGTTGGCGCTACGAGCAACCGCTTGCCCTCCGATCCCCGCGCCTATTCTTCGAATTAATGACGCCATCTGTACATGCAGTGATGCTATACAAGATGCACACAAGTAGTGAAGGGAGACTTCCACGAAGCAAAGTAGAGGTTGCCTAGCAACTCCTACGGTCACGTAACGACGCTGCGCGAGAACGTTGACAGGGCGCGAGTGACATGTCACATGTGCCACATAACCATAACGCAGCTCCAAAATCTTTGATAACAATCATATTAGTACAAAATAATTTTTTTATTTTATTTTACATCAAATATACAGTAAACATAAAGCAAATACAGCAAACATACAACAAATATATAGTAAACATAAAGCAATACAGTATCAAATATTTAGATTTATATGAACACGTCCATCAACCGATGTAGCAATTTTTGCGAGCACGTGCTTATTTGCTTCGTAACTGTCACACTCGTCAAAATATAGTTGTTATGAAGTTATGAAGGTTATCAAAGGTTTTAGAGCTGCGTTATGGTTATGTGGCACATGTGACATGTCACTCGCGCCGCGTCAACGTTCTCGCGCAGCGTCGTCACGTGACCGTTTCAGTTGCTAGGCAACCCCTACTTTGCTTCGTGGAAGTCTCCCTCCACTACTTGTGTGTATCTTGTATAGCATCACTGGGTACATGTAACGGTCTCATCCTCATCACAACGCTTGAACCAAACAAAGACTAAGTCGCCTTGTAATTTTCCAAAAATGAAAAATATGGCTGCAACTTGTCCGTGTCCGACATGATATTAATTGAATTGCTTTGTAATTTGATGTGTATTATCTCGGAAACGGATCTCTTGAAAAAGGAAGATTCTATGTCCAAGACTTTAACATTTTGCCAATTGAAATTGTGGTCCGTGTCAATTCTATGCTGTATGACTACAGAAACATTCTCCACGCGACGATTAATTTGAGTTTTGTGTTCGGAAACCCTAGTCTTGAGTTGTCTCATAGTCTGGCCTACGTACAAAGCATTGCAATCATTGCAACTTATAAACTGTTTTTTCGTTCAATATCTACAAGATCTTTGATATTTTTGATAAATCGATTCAATTTATTGAGACTTCTATAAACTAACATATTTCCACCTCCCGTTTTCAACGATTTTGAAGTTGTGTGCGATATTTTATTAATAAAAGGTACAACAAAATAATTTTTAATGATTTTTGAAGTTAGTGTGGACTCCAAACTGTCCGATATTTCGTTAATTTTGTTCACAATCAGATATTTTACCCGGTCATTGATGACTTTAAAAATTATTTCCAACAGATAGTTGTTGGAAATGTTGATTATAAATTTTATATTCTTTGCTTGAAACACAGGGTGAGACACCAACAGAATTCTGTCTACTATTCCGATAATAGTTCCTATTTTTTGAGAGACTGGGTGTGAGAAGTAATAATTTAAACCCCCATCTTACCTGCCCAAAAATGTGGGTTTATGGTACCAGTCGCACATGATTGTCCCGTTATTAGACACAATCAGTTTGACGTCTAAAAAGCTCAAAGAATTTCTTTCCTGCGTCTCAATCGTGAACTTCAATCTGTCATTATATCCGTTGAAATTATCCAAAAGATAATTTAAATCGTTGGCGGGCGCGGTTAAAATAATGTCATCCACATAACAATAATAAAAAGCGGGTCTAAATATTAAGTTTTTTAATACGAAAACTTCTAAATCTTGCATTACTATATCCGCGATAATAGAGGACAATAGAGAACCCATCGGTACCCCAAAGGTTTGCTTCTATACATTATTGTTGAACAAAAAATAAGTGGATAACAAAACAAATGCAACCGCCTTCAAAAAATCTAATCTTGATGCTTCGCATGGCCAAATCAATCGGAACGTTCGTAAATAATGAGACCACGTCTAAAGACAGAAGAACGTGATTAGGCTGCAGCGCAACGTTGCCTAGTTTAGAGAATTATTATTAAAATCAAAGCAAAATTTATGATAAGATGTAATAATGATGCTAGCTTAGGTCTTGTAAAAGGTATAACAGATACAGTAGTTTCCATTATTGAAAATATTTCAAATAATGAGTATCTAGAACAGATAAACTTCGCTTGTTTTCAGATTTAGAATTTCCAATTGAGAAAGTAAATGTCAAGTTTCAGGTGATGAAAAAAAACTCATGTTATTAGAAAACAATTTTTTTTTCTTTTTCTTGTCTTTGAATTATGGAATCATTATTCATAAAAGCCAAGGATTGAGTTTGTCTAATGCTATTATGGATATAGGTACTTCTATATCTAGTTCTGGTCAACTTTACGTTGCATTGTCGCAAATACCATCTCTAGAAGAATTGCATTTACATAAATAAAAACAATGCAAATACTTTAATCACTTTGTTATATGTATTATTCTGTTATATGTATTATTGTTATTATGTAGAAATGCATTGTATTGTATTGAAAAAAGTGTCAAAAACATATTCTACAAAAATGTATAATATACCAAAAAACACTAAATTACGTTTTACAAAAAAAATAAATATAGATATATACAGTATTGCGAGAATTGCTCCAAGTGCCTCGGTAGCCTAACAGGGAAGGCGACGGCCCGGAAAGCCGGAGATTCCAGGTTCGACTCCTGGCTGAGNAGTATTTTTTCGCAATAATTTTAAAATTAGTNNGGGGGGTAGATGGGATCTCTCATATATGTGATGCAAATCCAGCATCCTATATGAATTTTAAGAATTGATATTCAATTCAAAAACTCGCGTGTTAAAAATTTACACGCGAACAAAATATATATATATGCATATATATATATATATATA
>NW_018020888.1:4416-14592 GCF_002006095.1 Pseudomyrmex gracilis | reverse complement strand
ATATATATATATATATATATATATATATATATACACAGTTTTTCCGCACAACATCCTGCGATCGGCTCGGATGACCGTATTATTTCTTAGTTTAAAAAAAATAAAAAACTAAAAAAAGACGCCAAGTACACGCGCAACTTGTATCTCTAGAAAAAGTATTATATATTATATTAGTACATCTCTACATAAAAACTCTACAAAATCTATTCTAACATTCTTTTTATATAACTAAATAAAATAAAAAACAGTTTGATTTAAGATTTTTAATTTAAATCACTTTTTAACTTAATTTAAGTAAATATACAATACGTGTTGTGCGTGTACTTGGCGCTTGTTCTTATCTTCTTTTGGAAAGATAAGTTTTTCGAGATATCACACATTTTGTAATTCACCGAATTTTTATTATGTATGGCACGACCACGCTCAATTCCGCTCGAATCCGCTCAAACACGCTCAATGCTGCTCAAACACGCTATATTCCGCTCGACTCTGCTCCAATCCGCTCAAATCCTCTCGAATCCGCTCACATCTACATCAATCCGCTTCAATTCATTCAAACACGCTCAAATGCGCTCAAACACGCTCAATTCTTCTAGACCACGCTTGATTCCGCTCAAACACGCTAGATTTCGTTCGAATACGCTCGATTACGCTTAAACACATTCGATTTCGCTCGAATCCGCTCAAATCCAATTCAAAAATGCATTTATTTCAAAACAAAATGAATGAACAGATTAATTAAAATATTGTCTATCGCTGGCTACTACTTTTTCCCATCTCTCGGGCAATTTTCGAATTCCATCTCGAGAAAATGACTCGTCTTTGGAAGCAATCCAAGTTTGGAACCAATTTTCGATTTCTGCGAAAGAAGTGAACCGGTGACCTGCCAAATCGTGCTGCATCCTTCGGAACAACCAGTAAGAAGGAGCAATGTCCGGAGAATACGGCAGGTGCGGTAAAACATCCTATTTGAGCGTTTCCAAATATTTTTTTACGACTTTTGCGACATGAAACCGAGCGTTGTCATGAAGAAGAATAACTTTATCATGTCTTTGCTCGTATTCCGGCCGTTTTTCTCGCAATGCACGGCTCAAACGAATCAATTGTAGCCGATACATATCGCCTGTAATAGAATCGTCAGGTTTCAGCAGCTCATAGTAAACAACATCCTTTTGATCCCACCAGATACAGAGCATGATCTTCGAACCATGAATGTTCGGCTTTAGTGTTGATGTTGAGGTCGATGGCAACGATTGACTGGGCTTAGCGTAGTATTTTTTCTTCTTGGGGTTGTCGTAGAATATCCACTTCTCATCTCCAGTCACAATCCGATGTAAAAAACCTTTTCTTTGTTGCCTTTGAATCAGCAACTTGCAAGTGAAAAATCGTCTTTCAACGTCTCTCGGTTTCAGTTCATAAGGCACCCAATATCTTTGTTTTTGAATCATTCCTATGGCTCTTAATCGTACAGAAAGGGCTTGTTGAGTTACTTCCAATGATTCTGCAAGCTCCTCTTGCGTTTGACTCTGATCTTTTTCGAGTAATGCCTCCAAGTCTTTGTCTTCAAATTTTTTTTTGGCTGTCCAGAGCGAGGCTTGTCTTCAACGCTGAAATCTCTATCCTTGAAACGTCGAAACCATTCCCTACATGATTTATCAGTTGGAGCAGTGTCATCTTAAACTTCGACATCATAAAGCATTCGATGGACTTCAGCTGCACTTTTCTTCCAATTAAAACAGAAAATTAAAACCTCCCGCAAATGCTGCTTGGTTAACACAAAATTCGACATTTCAAACACAGTAAACATCAAGGTTTTTGTATGAAACTCAAAGATAAAAACTGAATATTATTAGCAGATGTTTAACCTCCAAAGTCTGTAACCGCCAAAATCAGCTGTCACTATAAACCATTCACAACAGACGGAGCCATTTTTGGAAACAGACTGAACTAATTCGTACTCGCAATATTAATATAAAAATAGATTATCTTATAAGAACTGTGAAAGAAATCAAAGATGAAACAACCTGTAAGAAAGAAATCAAAATGATGATTAAAGAGGTAGTTCGAGAGGAATTGGGAAACGTTAAACAAGAACTGGAAAATCTAACAAGAATGATACAGGGAGTAGTGCGCGAACCAGCGTCAGGAACGCAAAGAAGCTACAGTGAAGCAGTTAAAGAAATAAAGAGAGAAAATATTATAATTGTGAAGCCAAAATTGGAACAGGAGAGTGAAACCACAAAAAAGCTAATAAAAGAAAAAATGGATATTAAGAACATGGCGATGGGAGTAACAAAATTAAGAAAAGCAAGCAAGGGAACTGTAATAATGGAATGTGAAACTAGAGAGGAAGTAAACAAATTGAAGGAGACAGTTCAAGCTAAACTAAGAGAAAATTAATAAAGTAGTGGAATCACCACAATCAAAGCCGAAATTAAAAATTATTAATGTAGAGATAGAAGAGGTAAATTTAAATGATGATGAACTTATATCTACGATAAAAATGCAGAATAAACTGAATGCAATGAATAGTGAAAAAAATAATTAAAGAAAAGAAAAATAATAACAACCAGTCTAAAAAACGAGAAAGTTAAAACGGATAATATTAGAATAATATTAGAAACAGATGATGAAACACACAAGTTGATTTTGAAAAAAACTAAACTAAATATAAGATGAAAGAAATGTCCTGTATTTAATCGTGTTAGTGTTAAAAGATGTTTTAAATGCTGGAGTTATTATCACATAGCTAAAAACTGTGTGAAAGACGAGACTTGTCACAAATGTGCAGGAAATCACAACTCGATTGATTGCTTAGCGACTAAGAAGAAATGTGTAAATTGTATGTTCAAAATTCGAACATATAACCTGAAAATAAATGACGAGCACGACGCTCTCAGTATGGAATGTCCAACTTTTAAGAGAGCATTATAAGAAGAGAAGAGGAGAGCTGGCTGGAAGGACACTAGATAGCAACTACAGGAAGATGTGGAGCTAATGCTATATACAAATGCGCAAAGTTTAACGGCGCATAAAGATGAGATACAGCATCAGATTTTGAAAAAAATAAATCCTGTATTCTTAGCATTGTCGGAAACTAGATTGACTGATGAGATTGATGATAGTGAAGTAAGCGTTCAGGGTTATAGTATAGTTAGGTGTAATACTGAGGACAGTTTTAATTAAATTATTTAATTAATCTTCGCTGATAGTTTAGAAGTACAGGTAACTTACGAACCTAAAATTACGGATTATGCATGGCTTCAAGTTAAATTTGGTGCTAGGAGAAGTAAAAATAACTATAAAGAATTTAGCGCTAGGAGCTTTAAAGAATTTGATGTAAATGAATTTACCAGATTAGTAGAAAATAAATTGAATAAAAGTCAAGATATAGATGTCAGTATGAGACCGACAAAGCTTGTTGACAGTATAGTAGAAGTATTAGATATAGTGGCGCCGATAAGAAAGTTTAGAATTCCAAAGATGTGGGAAGGGAAAAAGTGGTTCTCAGATGAAATAAGAGAAGCAGCTGATAGAAGGGATAAAGCATATAAGAAAGCGGTTTATGAAACTACTGAGCAAAATTGGTTGCAATTTAAAACTGAAAAGAATACAGTTGTAAAATTAATTAGAGATAAAAAAAGAGAGTATTATGAAAATATGATAAATCTCAACAAGGAAAATTCTACGATTATGTGGAAAACCTTGAAAGAAATAATTAAAGGTGAGCCAGTAGGAACAAAGATAGTAGAAAGTATATGTGGCGGCTGTAAAACCACCATAAAAAAACTAAAGCAACGTACGGCAGATCGCGCAATTCCGCGCGCCGCCGCTACGTGGCGCACGGCCGCGAGTGTCGCGCGGAGGTACAATTTGCCGCGGCGTCTACATATACAGACTCGCTCAGCGCACAAGCAGATTGCCGTAAAGTGAACGGCGGCAAGATACCAGAACGTCAGCACTATTAATCCGGAAGCACCCAGCAATACTCCAGCGGTCCGGATCACTAGACCAACGCCTCCACAATCTTCAGGGGTCCACTTCGGAGCAGTCTTTAATCCGGAGCCGTATGGAGTAACCAAACTAGAGGCAACCAATCCTAAAGCGGAATCCATCGGGCTGGTAGAAGAGTCATTCCGGCCGTGAATAATCCGACCACACAACATACCCTCGCCTTGGCAAACGCGGCCTCCTAGGGCCCTGCTAGCGCAGTGGGACATCAGGGTTCGGAGGTACACCTCACCCAGAGACCGCTTGGACCTATCGCCGCTCATCTCTCCAATACTTTCTTCTCCACGCCAGAGAATTCACAAGTCGACGCAGACGCTTCCCCCACCTTGCGTACACAGAGGGGTTCAAGGGGAACGACTGGAATATAAAGACCAGTCCACGCAGTCGAGCGGCAGTGAATGGGAACTATCGCCACGAGAAACTACCTCAGCAGCAGTACAGACTGAGATCACCGGCGAGATCATTCCTCGGCACTCCAGACACGCACAGGAGAAGAAGCGGCAACAAAACGAGAAGCCGTTCCAGGCACCGATCCTCGAGAGCCACAACTAGGAGAACTCACTCCAGCAGTCGACGGGATCCATTGCTGCTACACACTGTCCCGCTAAAGTATAGATTTTGAAATCTTAGATAATACTGATGAGCCGAATGTAGCCGATAAATTTAATCTATACTACATAAAAAGTATTAATAATATAGTACAAACTATAAATGTAGGTAGGTCCAGCGGTACAAATAAAAACATTATTTATGTTATCGAGGACAAAGGAATTATGGAAAATTTCGAGATGATGGGGCTAGACGAGTTAGAGAAAATTTTTATGGGATTACCAAAAAAGAAAGGTACGGATGAGAGGATAACTAATGATGTAGTAAAAGCAGCTTTTTGCATAATAAAAGAAGGGTTTGCATATATAATAAATAGTTCTTTGGGAGTTGGTTGCTGTCCGGAAGGATGGAAAACTTCGACAATAGTGCCGATGCCAAAAATAGAGAAAGCAAAAAAAGCAAGCGAATACAGACCTTTTAATATATTACCAATATTTGAGAAAGTGTTAGAATTAGTAGTAAAAGAACAGCTTGAAATGTATCTGGAAAGTAATGTTATTATTACAGAGCATCAGTCGGAGTTCAGAAAACAATTTTCGTGCGAAACAGCGATTCAAACTGTCATTGACAAATGGAAACTAGTAGTAAGTGAAGGGCAAATGGTGGAAGTAATTTTCATGGAGCGTTAAAAGAGCGTTTGAGACAATAGACAGAGAAAGATTATTAGGAAAGTTGTATCAGTATGGAATTAGAGGAGTGGTTTTAGAGTGGCTTAAATCGTATCTAAGCAATAGGAAACAGCAAGTGCGATTTAATCATAAGTGGTCTAGATTACTAACAACAGAATATGAAGTACCACAGGGATCAGTACTGAGATTTTTGTTTATATAGTATATATTGTTGTTTTTATAGTATATATAAATGATATAATCAAAATCTGTCCAGAAGGATTCAATATAAAAATGTTTGCTGATGACACCTTAATATGCGTAAGTGGAAAAAGTAGCACGGATTTAGAGAGTAAAATGAATACAGCATTCAATATAGTCAAGCAATGGATGAATATAAACAAGATAAAAATGAATGCGAGGAAAACGAAATTTATGATAGTTAGAAATATAAGAAAAAAATTGAGAAGTAATATTACACTGAAATGTGTGTGTGTGTGTGCGCGTGTGCGCGTGTGCGCGTGTGCGCGTGTGCGCGTGTGCGCGTGTGTGCGTGTGTGCGTTGTGTGTGTGTGTGTGTGTGTGTGTGTGTGTGTGTGTGTGTGTGTGTGTGTGTGTGTGTGTGTCTGGACAGTATTGAGATAGAGCGTGTAGAAACAATGAAATATCTAGGTATAATTACACAGGCACATAAAAAAAAAAAGTTCGAGCCCACAGACCAGACCACTCGTTCTATATGTATTTTGAGACGCTGAATCCATTTCCGTAGTCAGTTTACTCCCACGTCAGAGTTTTTGACAAAATGCGTGATACTTTATTTTTTTCTATGATAGCGTACCCGCTTGCTTTCAAAAGATCTGTGTAGTGGATTTCGTTTACGTTTAATTCCTCTATTTTTACAATCTCTTTTCAGCGTCCAGTAGTAGTCTGCCATCATATTGACATCCCACCTGCCTTGGTATCTTCTTTCATTTCTTTAATATCTTGGTGAAAACGTTCACCTTGCTCTTCACTGTAATCACCTAAGTTTCCTAGAAACTGATCTATATGGTTGTGCAAGAAATGCATTTTTAAGTTCATTAGACATCCCATTTTTCAAAGTTTTGGACCATTTTAGACACTACTTGTTTGTAATTTTTGCTGACGAATTCATTTGATACTGGTTTTTGTGCCGCAAAAAGATGCAAATTTAGTGATTTTTCGGGTATTTTTTGAGTTTTGCCAAAAATCCTGACCTGGTGGGGGTAAACTGACTACGGAAATGGATTCAGCGTCTCAAAATACATATAGAATGAGTGGTCTGGTCTGTAGGCCCGAACATTTTTTTTGTGTGTGTGCCTGTGTTATTGATGACAAACTAAGATTTAAAGCTTATTGTGATCATATGCTAAAGAAAATAGGTAAAAAACGAGTTTCTTAAATAGAATAAGCAATTTTATATCAGCGTACACTAGATGTATTATATACAAAACAATCATAGCGCCGCACTTTGAATATTGTGCGACGCTATTACTAGATATGGGTGAAACACAGTTAAGTCAGTTCCAGATAGCACAAAATCGGACTATAAGAGTAATATTACAGTGTGATAGGTATACCAAAGTAGAATGTATGCGGGATAAACTGCAATTTATGTTTATAAAACAACGATTATATTATAATGTATGTATATTTATTTTTAAGATCTTAAGAAACATGTTACCATTAAGAGATGGGATAAAATAGGTTAGAAATAATAGAAAGGAAAAGAGAAACGAAGCAAATTGGAAACCTTAAAATAAAATTCAGAAAAACAAGGAGCGCACAAAAAAGTAAGTTTTATGAAGGGATAAGAATGTATAACGCTAACTATATGATTTAAAGAATTGAAAACTCAATTCAAAAAACTCACTTGAAAAAATTTACTTGTGAACACAATATATATATACATGCATATTTCCGCGCAAACATCCTGCGATCTGCTCTTAAAACCTTATATGTTTCGTTAAATTTTCGAGGAGCCTAAGAATTTGTTAAAAAAAGTTATATTCGCGAAAATCGTACAGAACAAAAAAATATTGCCGCACCGAATCGAAACATTACAAAGAAATTTCAAAACATTTGTTTTTGCACATATATGTATACAAAACTACAAAGCGATGAAACGCAAGATGAAAAGAGCGGAATAAAATAAGAAAATGAAAAAAGATAGAAATGCACGGCAGTACCACTTCGATGTGATCATTAAAATTAGCAAGCGTGTTTTAACTCCTTGGAAAAGTATTGCACACTTATTTTTTTATCGTACGAATGGCGGTTCGTACAGTAAGTATAAGATATAAAACACACGACAGCGAACAAAACTGACATTATATCGATAACACTGCAATTGATACGTGTACTTATATAAAAACGGTTTTTACATTAAAAATACGTTTACACGTGTTTCATATGGCATCTAGATGTGCATTGTCACTACAAATGCTAATTCAATGCAATATTCAAATATGCATCAACCATATGCAGACGCGCATTTCCTGCACCAAAGTGTCCACTTACCGCAGAATATCTTGAAAACTACTTGTAATGGATGTACGTAATAAACAGGCCATTATTAGTTCATAAAGTCGCATTGCGATTTAATAATTCACACGCAATCTCCTTAAGATGCAATTCGCATCCATAGATATAGGTTTAGTCAAATTTGTTTTTCGACTGACACATGTATGTTGTGACGCATGAAAAGCAATATATTTACGCTGCTTAATAAAAAAGTTTAGCGTTACACACTGGAACGTCCCCATTGTGCGTAATGCGCTTGCAATATAAAAAAGCATAGTTTTTTAAAACCAAAAAAATCGTATAAAGATTATAAATACTTCCTGTGCATGTGAAACATGTTGTACTTAAAGCGTATACTGCAAGAAATCTCTGATGACGGTTGAGAAGATAATATACATACAACTCATTTTCTCCAAATAATGCTCTCGGTATGTATTGTACGTGGTTTTTTACATGGCTAACAGATTTTTATCACTGTATATACTATTCTTCGTGATGACCAATGTTCAAGTTTAGACCGCGCTTTCGAAAATCTAACGATCCGTGTTCGTAATATGAGACACGTTACTCATACATCAACTCGAGTCCCTGCAAAGTAGGATAACTACGATCAAGGAAAATATATAAGGTAATTCCGGTATATGAGCCGCACCTATCGACTTATATTAATTCATCAAATAGTATTTACACTGTTAAAGACAAATGAGCTATACCAACAGTATAGAAACTCTATACTGTCTTTTACTATAAAAAAAACTTACAAAGACAATATCTTTATTCCTTATATCTTAAAAAATACCTTATAAAAAAATTCTTGCATTTTTGCCATATATCCCATAGGGGTAGGTTATTTGGCCATGTATGGATGAGAATACGATTCATATAAAAATCCTTAACTACAACACTTTCATTTTTATATTCTTCATTATATCTTTCTTTCATTCTTCAGTATTTACATTCTTTAGTATTTACTTATTAAAATATTAATATTATGCATTAACCTAACATTATGTCTGAATAATTAATAATAAACAAAAGTGGAAAAAATACGTGAGGAGAATGCTGAGGTTAGCTTGCCGGATAAAAGTTAGTACTGCGCATGCTCTTGCAGACGCAAACGCTGCAATACGAAGCATATATCCGGAGCCGTCGAATACAGCAAAAATACAATCTTCGAGCCTTATCAGAGCTCCGTGATTCTATAGTTTGTGCCGCCCGCGAAATTATAATAGTCAAGCGAATCGCATTTGCTAATCATCAGTTAATCAAATAAATATCTTCCTATTATATATTTAAAACAGGAATGAACAGTTTAATTATTTATTTTAAATTTTTTTTAAATTATTATTTATTTACTTAAATCCTTACACACCATCTAACAGATTGAAGACAGTAAGTATATCGCGATTATTAAAAGCACTCCGACTATTCCTTACACTATTCTTTATGACTTTTCTACACTTACATATCACAAAATAACCGCTAAACGTTTTATAAACCTTGTAGTAATCATTTTATATATCCGCAGAATACAATATGATTGCGGTACTTATCATGTTGACGAATCGACTAAACTGACGATAGTTTTGTTACTAGTAACAATAAACTAAAATCACAACACAATACTAATATAACATAAAGGCATGTAACAAGATAATGGTACAGACGGCGTCATTAATTCGAACAATAGGCGCGGGGATCGGAGGGCAAGCGGGGCGGTTGCTCGTAGCGCCAACGGGCGCCGTACTAACTAGTAGCAATCGGGTGTCCACAACTGGACACCCGATTTTGGGACTAATGGATACTTGGATCAACTGGACTTTTTATGTGATCCCCGCGCCTATTCTTCGAATTAATGACGCCGTCTGTACATAAATTATTCTCACTTCTTCTATTTTTTCTGCTCTGTGCTGCACAAAACCCGATATGGTTTAAATCTCGGAGTTACCCTACACTGATTTCGGTAAATTTGCATATTAAAGGCGATCTCACCGATTTCAATGACCTTGACATATATTGTCAAGATGACCGTCCTGAGTAACAATCGGAAAGTTTTAGCCGTCGCTCGTTCTTCGTTACAAAGTTATGGACGAAAAAAGTTTCATAATTGAACCATCGTTTTTTGACACCGTATATATTTTAGACGAAGAATATATAATGTTTTAGACATGTGTATGCAATGTATAATAGTTTAGACATAATATGTCTTACACATAAGTATTTAGTTTATAAACAATGAAATTTAAAATTAAGAAAAAAATTTTAAATTTAAATGTAAAAATCACAATTTCTACGTGTTGGCAGAGGGGCGCAGCCTTGTAAGCTACATGCTTACAACACGAACAAAAAGAACATATACAGGGTGCGGCGCCAAAATCCGGACAAATTATATATGTTTTTCTAAATA